>NC_056734.1:4730368-4927868 GCF_019279795.1 Protopterus annectens | reverse complement strand
AGAGCTGGGTCAGACATAGCTTTGTAAGTCAAGCATAAATCGCCTCTAAGTAGCCAATATGAGACAGAATAGTTGAAGTTATTGGAGTCTGTCCATATAGGACAAGAGTTTAAGCCCTAGGATCCTCTTAATCAGGTACTTTTGCAACCTCTCCGGTTGTTGCAGGTGTCCAATGAAGTGCATGCCAAATGGGCCATTGTACTAGATGACTGGCCTAATGAGGGAAGAGTAGAGGGAGACAATGACCTCTTTCTTCTTGGATGCAATACCCTTAGTAATGAGATGTGCCACATAGAAGGACCTTCTGACCACAGTGGCACTGTGGTGGTCAACAGAGAGGTCACTGTCAACCTGTGTTCCCAGTTTTCTTATAATGACTTCTTTGTTCAGTGGACTACCTTCGGTGTGGTGATTCATGGGAACCAAGTATTTCCCAAAAAGGATGGTGACACATTTTCTGACAGTCGTAGTTCTCAGTGAGGCCTTTCTGCAGGATGTCAACATCACTTGGGATGGGAATAATAGCACCCACCTTGCAGTCATCTGCAAACATTGTCAGCCAGAGTCCATTTGTGTTGGGCTGGACTTCAGAGGCATAGATACCAAACAAGAGGGGATGCAGGACCAGATCCTGTGGTACTCCACTCATGACTGGTTGGCAGTTTGACATGGAGTCCACTGCTTTCACACCATGGGTTCTATCTGTGAGCCTGTTTGCAACCCATGTAGTGATATAGGGGTTGATGCCTAGCTGAGTGTGTTAGTCTATGATTCCTGAGTGAGGAATGCTATCAAAGGGTTAGAAGCCCAACCTGTCTTGTTATTTATTCCATACTGTTACATAGTTATTTCATGTGGCACAGAGCTTATATTGCTGCAGAGTGTCTACAGCTACCTCTACAGTGGATGACAACAGTGGGCCTTGTAAAGTGGACACTGGGATGTGTACTAGGTGGACCACAACAAAAAATTGCAAAACCCATCCCCAATGGATATGGTTCCCAACCAAATACACACACACACAAAGGATACTGTTCTTGCATACACACACATTTGTGAGGACTGAGATTAGAGCCCCTACCTATCTAGTTATTGCTACAACAGTGTTATGCATTTATCACATGCACCATGGAGCTTATAGGGTGAAGTATGTCCCAAGGTACTTCTAAGGTGAGGGACATCACCAACCCTTGTAAAGTATGGCAATGGGAGATGTACTTTGTGAGAAAGGCCACAAAATACTGTAACCAACAGATATACACACAAACACAAATATACTCACACACACATTTGTCAGGACTGAGATTAAACACCCTACCTAACTAGTTATTTGTACTATAATGTTATACAGTTATCACATGTGCCATCAAGCTTATAGGGCCGAGGGCTGCCCACAGGTACGTCTAAAGTGACTGGCATCAGTAGGACTGCTAAAGTAGGGCAATAGGAAGTGTATTGGGTGTGAATGGGCTCAGAATCTTTAGCCTAAAAACACACACACACACACACACACACACACACACACATACACTTTTACATTTGCCAGGACTGAGTTTATAACCCCTACCTAACTAGTTATTTGTACTTTAGTGTTACACAGTTATCGCACATGCCACAGAGATTATAAGACTGTGGGCTGCCCAAAGGTACTTCTAAGGTGACTGACAGCAGGACTGCTAAAGTAGGGCAATGGGAAATGTACTGAGTGTGAATGGGCTCACAATCTTTAACCTACAAACACACTCACAAACACATGCACTTTTACATTTGCCAGGACTGAGATTAGAACCTATGCCTAACTAGTTATTTGTAATATAGTGTTACACAGTTATCACATGTGCCACAGAGCTTATAGGGCTGAGGGCTGCCCAAAGGTACTTCTAAGGTGACTGACATCAGCAGGACTGCTAACGTAGGGCAATGGGAAGTGTACTGGGTGGGAAAGGACTAAAACACTTATTCCTAAACACACACCCCACACCCACACCCCCACTTATATATGCCAGGACTGTGATTAGAACCCCTACCTATCTCGTTATTTGTATTATAGTGTTACACAGTTATCACATGTGCTATACAGCTTACAGGACTGAAACAGATCCAAAGCTACTTCTAAGGTGAATGACATCAGCAGATCTTGCAAAGTAGGGCAATGGGAAGTGTACTGGGTGGATAAGGCATAATACTTAGACCTACACACACACACACACACACACACACACACACACACACACACACACACACACACACACACACAAAGGTAGGTGATGTGATATTACAACCTCCACCTCAGTATCATCAGACAGTGATTCTCATCTTCATGCAGGCATGTGGCATTGGTTACAACTGGTATGCAACTGTCTGCAGCAGGACATCACTTTCTGCCATTCAGGGTAGTCCTGTGTATGACTCCCTCTCTGGGTGTGTCTCCCTGTGTGTCTCACTCTATCACTGTCTCTCTCTCTCTCTTCCCCATGTCGATGTGTGTGTATGCTTGACATATTGTAATATGTCACCTATATATATATATATATATATATATATATATATATATATATATAGGTGTGTATCACAAGCAACAGATGCAGATATACCACATATGGGCCACCTACAACTGGCTGTGGGTAATCCTGTCTGATGGGTGTGTGTGGAGACAGGTGTACATAGCTGTGTGTATGCAAAGACATCTGCACAATACAGATATATATATAGTCCATTGTGGTTTCAGACATGGGCTTTATTTCTCTAAGTGTAGGAGCATGCCCAGTATGACTTTCTATAATAAGTGTAGGAATCCATTAGAGGAATAGTTGTAACTCCAGTCCAGGGTGTTGTGTGCTACAGCCATACCTTGCAACCTTTTTGTGGAAGATATCTGGAGATAAGCTGCCAATATGGGGAAACAATGGCCCAAACATAGGGGGACACTGTAACTATAGCTCTTATTAATGTATGAGTGCTTGAGTTACAGGGTTTCTTTTAGCAGACATTTTCTGACTTATGTAATGTTTGACACTGTAATGTATTGTGTCATTACCTACTGACAGATATCATCAGATCATCACAGTTATTTACCAGAAAAATACGATATGTATGATGCACAGACAAATATTATGAGGCAAAGGCTAGACCTTGCACAATCCGGCCAGTTGGGAGGTGTGGTTACAGACAATTGATTGATGAAGCTGTGTAAAAGGTCCAGCACCTTTGTGATATACTGGCTGGGGATCTCCTAGTTATGCGGTATTCTTCTTACATGAAAGATCATATCCTGGTGGGGCCATACCTCTCAATTGTACAGATTCTCACAGATTATCCAGATTCATGCCTCACATATCTGGTCAGTTTCCCTTCACATTGTGGTTTTCTAGCAAATTTGTTGTAAATCACTCAGGGTTGCAGTCAGGGAATAATGACCGAACATTAGAGTTTCAGAAGTCACACCCTTCATGACATACACGCTACTACACCCCCCCCCTCTGTTATTCTATCACCTTTATAACATTATGAGAGCATTATTTCAAAAGTGTCATTATAGTTGGGCTTTATCCCACCATTATGTATGGCTTTGTCCAGATTTCTTGCTCTACAATATTGAGAGGTATACTACTAGCATTTAGTGGCATGGCCTTTCATTTGCATTTTGTTGACTGTCTTATGTTGGTAGTATGGACGCTATGGCATTCCCTACAATGGCACTATGGGTGAGGCATGGGCCTTTGCCAGAGGCCTGTAGGCCATGTACGACTGCTGCAAGCCATCTGCAGCAAGGCAGTACATTCTGTTACTTATATGTTCCCAGGCTGCCAGGCAGTGGATCCCCCTGGGGTGGCAATAGTAAATGAGTCAGGTGTTACTGACAATCACTTTCTGTTCGTAACATTCCATCACTCTGGGTGACAGCAGGATGCTGCTTACAGCTATGGACATACCTGCATGGGGCACATATACAGCATGTTGCATCATGTCTGTCTTTTTATAGTCCATGAGGTACTTGTGACATCATTCACACTACCATAGACCAGGCTAGTGTGATACATGTACCTGTTGTGGGGTGACTTGAGTGTATGTGTGTGATATGGCAGATTATGGCACCTGCCAAAATAGTAATTGTGGCTTTCTCCTTATCCTGCCTGGTGTGTGGCACATCTGTGTGTCTCACAGTGGAGTCTTCTATGAGTAATATGTTGTGTGTATGGTAAGGCCTTAGTGTTTGCAGGACCCAGGTGTGTGGAGTATGCATGGTCTGTGGTGTGTAGGTTTGGGAATTTCTCATGTGTTTTTGCCTCAGAGGTGTCCTTTACTTGGGGTTTGATTTGTTGTGGACCTCCACCTATGTGGGTGTATTTTGTGTATTTGCAGGTGATGCTTACTGACTCCATACATTGCAGGGCACCTATGTTCCTGCAAAATGTGCTCTGGTGTGCACATTCTCCATTTGTCTGGCAAGTGGTTCCCCTCCCCTTCTGTATGTCTCTTTATCCCTTCTGTAGTTCAGTCACAAGATTGGCCACAGTGACTGTTGTTATGTGTTTGCAATTCTGGTATGAGCATGTTAAATGCCACAACATCACACACAAGACTGTGGACTACACACCACTGAGCATACCTATTTGGCAGGTTGTCGATCATTGCACCACTACATCTGCTGGGGTCTTCAGACAGTTTGTGTTATTATGTTATTATGTGGCTACATGTTGGCCTAGCTGTCAAACTGTCACTGACTCTGACATCTGGACAGGCCCACATATGACAGTCAGATGAAGGCCCACACATAGGGACAGGGTGTTGATACTGTTTTGTCATACATAGACAGTTGGGGGACCAGTTTGTTACTTGCTTGCTTTCTGTTATGGGTGTGACATCTGCTTCTCCACTGTCTGCCATTGATGTTTTGACATGACCTTTTCTTGTTTTGCAAATTCTTTGCAGGTGAATGCAATGTTAGGACAAGCAGAACAGATATACAAGGCATACTTGTGCACCTTCTATGACAACCTTCCATTCCAGGGGTATGGCTGTTGGCTAGTGGCATGTTGTCAGTGCTGATACAGTAAGGTGGCAGCCTTTTATGACCTGCCAGTACACTGACCTTAAAGTACCTGCTGTGCTACTAGGCAACATACTTATCTACGTATGAGAGCCAGACATCTGGACAAAACCATAAGTAATTAGGTGACAAAGGCCTAAATATAGGGACAATTTTAATTACTGACATTACAAACCTAGAAGAGTGATACAATAACATACTTTGCATTAGCATGTGTTTTCTATAGGGTATGAAGTCTGAGACACTACAATACATCATTATTTTCTGACTTTAGACTTTCGTGGTTTGCCAATGATTTGCCACACAACCACTATTTCATGATAAAGATACCACAAATATGATGCAAACCTCTGTACATTCTGTACAATTGGGAGGTATGGTAGGCACCGTGTAGGTTACTCTGACCTGTGTATTGTCCATATGTGTGGCCCCCTGTCCATGACCTGTCCAGCTTACTGGCAGTAATGGATATTGACATCTGGACAGTGTGTACAACTCCCACTGTAGGTGTAGCTGACATGCAAAATAGTTGGCACTGTGATTCTTGGAACATGGCCCTGTCTACCACAGTACTGTACCTAGGCCACTAAGACATAGCACCCAGGAGTAAGTGCTGGCCACATCCTGACAGTATTTCCCATGCATATACATAGATCATTGACTCCTGCATATTACGGACATGCAACAAGTTATCTTGTTGATTGAGACAGCCCTGGCAATGTGTGCTCTGCTGCTATTACCCTACAAACTTACATAGGTTCATAGGTTCATACTAGGCTATCTGCCCTAGGGCATTTATAAGCCTAGCCAGAATGTGTTTGGCTTTCGCCACCCATTTTAAATTTATTTTGCTATGCCCTTTTTCGAGGTTAGTATACTGTGCCTCTGTCTAACAGTGACACAGAAGTGATACCCAGGGTAAACCTACGATCTTCCAGCCACTCATCAAGATTCCTCTTGAAGAGAGTCAATGAGGGACTCTGCCTAACCTGGACTGGGATTTTATTCCAGAGTGAAGGGAGCCTCTGGGTTATGAATCTGTCCCTCCAGCATGTCCTATTTATTTCAGTGCTGAGGTTCAAGTCTCTCGAGCGCATAGCTCGATGAGATTTGGATTTTCTGAGGTGCAGCATGTCCATTAATTCCGGGTTGGACATGGCTTTATACGTCAGGCAGAGATCGCCTCTGAACAGGCGGTATTCCACTGAGTAGAGCTGGAGTTTCTTTAACCGGGCAGCATATGCCATCTGTTTGAGCCCTTTGATCCACTTGGTGAGGTACTTTTGGGGTCTTTCCAGTTGCTGCAGGTGTCTGGTAAGGTACATCCCAAAAGGGGCATTGTACTCAATTATGGGCCTGATGAGGGATGAGTAAAGAGGCATGATGACCTCCCCTGATCTAGATGTGAATACCTTCATGATTAGGTGGGCTATACAAAATGTTTTTCTAACCACTTTTGCCACGTGGTTGTCAAATGAGAGACTGCTATCAACTTGGGTCCCCAGGTCCCTAATTACTTCTTCTGTACTTAATGGATTACCACTTATGTGGTAATTTGTGGGCACTTTGTTTTTGACAAAGGGGATGACTATACACTTTTTGGCATTTAGCTTGAGGCCATTGCTCTGGCACCAGTTGTCTGTTTCTATGAGGCCCTTTTGGAGGATGCTTGTGTCGGCTGGAGAGTCGATTATGGCACCCAGTTTGCAGTCATCTGCGAACTTGGTCAGCCACAGTCCTTCTGTGTTGGCCTGTACCTCCGAGAAATATATACCGAACAAGAGAGGTCCCAGGACTGAGCCTTGTGGGACACCATTTGTAACTGGTTTGAAGTCTGACATGGCTCCAGCAATTCTAACCATGTGGGTTCTGTCCTTGAGCCAGTTTGCAATCCATCTAGTGACATAGGGGTTTATATTTAAGCTGGTGAGCTTATTTATAATGCCCGAGTGGGGTATTGTATCAAAGGCTTTTGTGAGGTCCAGGTAGGCTGTGTGGACCACCTTCCCCTCGTCAATGGCCTTGGTGAATGTTTCAAAGAAATCAACCATGTTTAAGAGGCAGGATCTGCCCGTAACAAAGCCAAACTGGGTAGGATCCAGTGTATGTAGGTCCCCAATATCTTTATTTATGAGGTCCATGATGATCCTTTCCATAGCTTTGCAGACCAAGCTAGTCAGGCTTATGGGGCGATAGTTTCCAGGATCCGTTGAGGCACCACCTTTATGGAGAGAGACCACTGTTGCTGTACGCCACTCTTTGGGCACATATCCTGTAGTAAGGCTGAAATTGAACAGTAGTTTTATGTTTGGGTTTAGCTCTTCTTGGAGTTCATGTAGGACGCAGCCCGGGACACCATCTGGTCCCATTGATGCTGTGTTTTTTGCTTTGGAGAGGGCGGCTCTTGCCTGAGCATCTGAGATGTCAGGGGGTAGTACTCTGCTGGGATAGATATTTGCCCTTTTGGTGGGGGGGGGAGAAGTTTGCGCTGAACCTGTCAGCTAGGATGTTGGCAATGTCTATGGGTTCAGTGTATTTTTTGTCATTTTGGACTAATTCTGAGCATATCTGGGAATTACCACCCAGGTTCCTAACATAACTAAAGAAACCCTTGTGATTATCCTTAGTGTCCTGTGCAATTTTTCTCTCGAAGCTGGCCTTAGACAATTTTATGAGTGCCCATAGTTTTTTGCTAATACTGATCAGTGATGCCTTCCCTTTTTGGGATTTTGCTCTATCATTTAGTAGCTTCCTCCTTCTATTGTATAGTTTGTTTATGGCTGGGGTCCACCAGACAGGACGTCTACCTTTGGAGGATTGGGTCTTGGTTTTATTTGGGATCGCATGATCCATGCATTCCTGAAGGTGTTCATAGAATGCATTTATAAAGGATTATGCGATCTGGGCTGTATTTTCCACAGGCCCGGGGGCTTTGAAGGATTCCACCTCGGTTTTGAGGAGTGTGAAATTTGCTTTAGAGAAGTTTTTCACTGTGGTTTTCTGGGCAGGGGGTGGGGTCGGGATGTGAATATCCAGTGAGATTAGTTTATGGTCTGATCTTACCAGTGAGGGATACACTTCTGGTCTGGAGCATAGAGTCCCCATGTTGGTGATGATCAGGTCCAGTATGTTTTCCCCTCTTGTGGGAGTGGTAACAAGTTGTTCCATAGCATTTGAGTTTATAAATTCTAGGAACCTTTGGGCTAGAGTGTTGGAGCTAGAGTAAAGCTCCCAGTCTATGTTTGGGTAGTGGAAGTCGCCCAATATAATGGTGTTTGGAGAGACCTTCATATTTTCCAGTGTTCTCAGAAAGGCTGAGTGGGGTTCCTGGGTTTGGGAGGGTGGTCTGTAGCAGGCTATATACTGGAAGGCAGTTTTACCCACTGTTAGTTGCACATGGATAGTCTCTGATGCTTCGTGCTTTGCCACCAACCTGGAGGTGTGGGTATCTTTGATGAATATCGATACTCCCCCTCCTTTTGTGGTTCAGTCCAAGTTTTGGGGCCGAAAAGCATGGGTTGAGGTATAACCTGGTAGTGCTGGGGTGCTCTCGGGAGCCATGAACCAGGTTTCTGTTACTGCACAGATATCGATGTTTTCCATGCTAAGGAGAGTTTCGAGTGCGTGCATCTTGAGGTTTAGACTTCTGGCATTGAGTAGCATTACTCTTAGTTTCTTATCCCTTGTGATACCTATGGAGGTGGATTTGTCTTTTGAGCCTTGCCTAAAAAAGGCACTATGGGGGTAGCAAGAGCCTTTGCCAATATCCGAAAGCCCAGGGGTGACAGGTGCAAGCCGTCCCTAGTGAAGCATCGTGGCTTGTCGAGCATATCATCCCAAGCTGACAGGCATTGGATCCCCTTTGAATGACACCAGTACTTAAGCCAATTGTTGAAATTGATCATCTTGTCTTCATATTGTGGCATCATTCTTGGTGAGGGTAAGATGCTATTCAAGGTCAGGGTCATACCAGCCTGGGCTACATGCTCAGAGAGCTCCTTTATGTCTCTTTTCATGTAGTCCAGGGAGGTACATCTCAGGTCATTCACACCAGCATGGACAATGACTGAGTCATATTTGTACTTGCCTTGGAGTGACCTGAGTGCTTGTGTTATGTGGCGGATCCTAGCGCCCGACAGGCTGCTCACCATGACCCTCTTCTTGTTCAGCTTGGTGAGAGGGACGTCAGTGTGCCTGACAATAGAGTCACCTATTACAAGTGTATCAGGTGTGTTGTTTAGTCTTAAGGGCTGTGACTGTTCGACACACTGGCTTTGTGAGATATGTGTTGCACGTGATTTGTTTTGGGGTAGTGGTTGCTTGGGTGTCTGCTTTGGAGGTCTCTGCTGCTTAGGCAGATCTTTATTTAGAGCCTCCAAGTATGTTTTTGTGTGATTATGTGTTTGGTTTGCTGTCGTGGTAGGTCTATGTGAGACTGGAATTGTAGTGAGTGTGGTTTCCTTCTCCTCCTGACTGGTTATGCCAGTACTGAGTTGAGAGAGCTTAGCCTCCAGTTTGGCTATATGGTTGCATCTCTCACATGTGTTGGAATTTGTTGGGAGGAGGAGAGGATTGTCTGTGTACATGAGGCAGTTGTAACATTGCCTCAAGATTCCCAGATTCACCAGATGGACCGGAGAGGAGATTGACAACTGACCTTTGGACATGCTAGAATAATATTGGGAATTCCTTAATAACTGAAAACAAGGGCCAGTGGGGAGTGAGGGTGTAGTGCATTTCAATGGGATATGAGTGGGGGGGACACCTGTCAATGGTATACATTTGCACATACTGTGCTGATATTGGCTTTATGTTTTGGTTCCATTTAGCGTAGTATTGTGGCATGTCTTTGAGAAGAGAGGAATATCACTAGAGACCACAGGTTAGATTGTAATGGCATATAATTGGGTTTTAGACTTCTTACCCTTTAGAGCCTTACTGCAACTGCAAGGCCTGCTGTGATATCACTGTGTAAGTCTGTAGGGGGTATTCCATGATTGACTCCATTTGTGGGCCTTTGCCAGACATTCCTTTATGGTTTTCTACAGCTGAATTGCTGGATGAGTCTGAGGGGTGAGTATGGGATCCCCACATTGACATCCATGCATGTGACCTATGACCCCCCCCTTAGATGACCCCCCTCATATACTGCAGTGGAATTTGTCACATTGGATAATACTGCATAGTGTGGGGAAGCCAGTATTGGGCAGACATTTCCTGGTGTCCCACATAGCTGTCAGTTGTTTGCTGCTACCCAAGTAGGCAACCCCATTCCCTTGCATGGGTGCAGCAATACCATAAATATGCTACCGGAACATACTACGCCATTCATTTATTGTTTAGAAGACTGACTAACCTTGTGCCTGTGGCAGTTGTGGGGACTGTGGGTGAGGGATGACTCTTTCAGATGCATGCAGTACACTGTCTATACAGGGCAAGCTAAGGTAGTGTGATGTGTGTGGCATCCATTTTACTGTGTGTGCAAGTTGGAGACAGGTATCAGTCCCTGGTTCCCTATAGTGTCAGTGTGAGTACTATGCATTGCCTCTTTGCCAAGCCCTGGGCACACTGGGCATGCCTCCGTCTGCCTACAGGAGCAGGCTCAGGGACTTCCTCCTCTAAGTCCCTCTGTGCCTGTGGGGACCTTGCCAATAGTGGGGGCTGTGTGGCCCTTCCCCATGCTGTTCCTGCTGCAGCTGTTTCCACAGGATCATATTGTGTACCATGGCACATACTATGAATATGTGTGCACCTGTGGCTGGAGTGTACTGCAAGACTCCACCATATATGTCAAGGCAGCAGAACAGTGACTTGAGCATCCCAAACACATGCTCTATAATGATCCTGGTTTGTGTGTGTGCCTCATTATGACATTCTTGATTGGGTGTGTGTGCATTTCTGCTGGTTGTCATCATCCAAGGCTCCAGTGCATAGCCAGTATCCCCCACCAGATGGCCATACAGGATGTCCCCACTGGCAAATGCCTGGTACTGCTGTGACAAATGCCAGATGTGGAAGTTGTGATAGCTTCCACGGCTGCCAGCACACACATTCAGGATAATGCCCTGGGCATTGCACACAACCTGGCAGTTGATGGAGGGGAAGCCCTTGCAGTTTATGTAGACCCTACCCTGTTCACCGGGTGGAGCTTTTATGTGGATATGCATGCAGTCTATTGCACCCAGTACCTCCAGGTACTCTGCTACATGGTGGAAGAGATGCATATTGCTGGTCCTCACCTCACGGGTGTTGGGGAAGTAAATGTACTCACCAACATGTGTTAGCACGGCATCCAGGAACTGCTGGAGTACCCTGGATGCAGAAGCCTGTGAGACCCCCATGATGTCCCCAGTAGGTCTTTGGAATGTACCTGTAGTTAGTATTCTTAAGGCTACACATACCTTGATATCCACTGGGATAGGTTCCCCTCTGTTGGCTCTGGGTCTAAGTTGAGGTGGCACAGCCCGATGATTTGCTGAAGTATGTCTCTGTCCACCCTGTAGCACACTGCAATCTCCAGATCATGTAGTCCCTGGTAGGTTAGCCTGGGTCTGAACACTCTTCTCCTCCTCCTCAGTCTGGGGCGGCTGTCAGCATTATCCTCCTCATCACCCTCAGCCTCTAGCTTATACTGATAGATCAAAACAACAGCAGCCCCTAACATTTTTTTTGGTAAAAATTTCCCCGCATGTGTACAACAATGGTGCAAGGTTTGTGGGAAAACCAGACTAAAAGGTGTTTGCACAGTTTATACTGCTGTGCTGCAGATGCTGCCTGTATGATTGGCTGAATATGATACATTCCACCTGCTTGCTATTTTATTTCCATTTGATTGCTTTTATTCTGCTATTTGCTTTTTTTTTCTTTTTTCCCTTCCCATTTCCACCCCTTTTAAGCCCTGAGGCGCACCGTGCAAACCCGGTGCCCAAATGTAAACAGTCCTGCTATTTCTGGGGAATTTTTTGTTTGTTTTAGACCCAGTGCGCATCATGCAAACCCATTTAGCTAAAGTAAACAATGAGAAATGGCCCTCCCCTGGACACGAACACACTCTTCATTTCATGGAATAAGTCAATACAGCCTCAGACACACCTCCTTGCTTAGCTGTGCTTAGCTAAGCACAAATGGGAGCCATGCAGCTCCAATGTGCTTACACTAAGCATGACATACCCCCTTTTCATGTCAGCTGCTTCTCCTGCTTACATCACTGCCTTATAGCTTTTACATAGTTAGGTACAGTCAGAGAATGGCCTTCCCTTTAGTGATTCAGTAAAATTTGTTCATTTGCATACCCCACTGCCTTAGTCCCTGGTTACACCACTACACCACAGCCTTCCTACTTAGCAACCAGTGTTACCTGTTATTGTTTTGATTCTGTATGCCATAGACTATAATGGCAAAATGCAGATTTTACTTAAAATTGCCTTTTCACATTTTTTTTATTTTCAGCATGATCACGTTTGCGCGCCTCTGCCCTATGCTTAAAAGGCCAAGATCGGACAAAAAAAATAAACTTTGATTTTTATAATTTTGCAACACGTTTCCATACCAATGGCCATATATTTGGCCATTGGCATGCCTAAGGAGTATAATACATGCTTTACTTTGAGCTGTTATGCCTCCGTTTTTATTTTTGCAGAAATGTATTCGGCTAGTAGCAGAATACATTTCTGCACCTCCCACTATTCTGCTTGGATGTCTGCCTGCTTACTGAATCACTAATTCACCCCATTTGCATGGTTTTCACCAGCAAATGAGGTAATTAGCATTATTCAGTGATGTCCATGTGGAAATAGTGCTGCCAAGCTCGTGCACATCCCCAGGCTTGTTTACTGGATCTCTCAGTGGCCATATTCCGTGCAGGAGTTGCTGCACTATTCTTAAACTCTGTGTAAGCTTTATTAAATCCTGGGGACAGTCTATATATCAGTGTCATCTTGGTGAGATTTTGTACAAAATCAGGGTCCACCTCGTGAAGGTGCTCACCAAGACTTGCTTGCTGACTTATCATTTCTACATTCAAACCCCAAAACGTGTAGGATAGATTAGACAGGAAAACAAGAAGGATGCTTCATGCTCACCAAATGATTTATAAAAATCAGTGCATACCAAGATTATATATTCCCCATTCTGAAGGAGGTATGGGCCTCTTTGAAATTGATTACATGTATAGATCTGCAATCGTGGGACTGCATACATATCTTCTGACCTCACAAGACCCAAACATAGTGAAAGATTTGAAACATGAGGAGAATAAATTTGACTTCTCTGATTAGTCCATCAGAAGCATATCAGCATCAAGCAGGAAGGGAAATTAAACCAGAAGTTGATAAAAATCAGGCAGCAACTGAATGTTCCAAAAAAACAAAAGAAAGAATATAAGGTGAAGGACCAGATGACAAGGCAAGAAATGTGTAAAATGCATAAATATAGTTACAAGTATAGAAAACTTTTGGAAGAACCGCATATTGATGAGGAATGAATGCTGGAATGGTTAAGGAGTGGTGAATTCAAACCAAGAGATGAAAGGTTTATATTGGTGGCACAAGATAGTGGGCTACATACGTGTCGGTTTACAAAGTCCATTAAACATGTGGGAGAAACAGACAAATGGAGGTTTTGTAAAACAGAATTGGAAACAGTTTCTCACCTCAATGCTGGTTGTGACATACTAAAGACAGAAGGACTGTATACTGAAAGTCATAATAATGTGGCAAAACTATTGCACTGAGGATTGTGCAAGCATTATGGTACTGAACTGGCTGTGAGCCACAAAGCATCATAGAAAATGATGAAGTCTACATCACATGGGATCACCCATTACCAACAGTTCAAAAGATAGATACTAGAAAAATGTATATAGTGTTCCATGAAAGGAAGACAAAAGTAACATTGATCATTGAAATCACCACACCCAGTGACTATAGTGTTTTGCATACAAAAAGACACAAAGTCATAAAATATTAGGATTTGCAGACAGAAACGAGAGCAATGTGGAAGAAAGATACCCAGACAGTTTCAATAGTAGTAGAAGCAATGAGTCTTATAAAAAAAAATCTACAGTCATATTTAGATATGTTTCTAGCACATGTAACCCCCATACGAATTGCAGAAGGAGTCATTACTGGGCGCATTGCTGGTGCTGTGAAGAGCACTTCTGACTGACATCAAAGATTGAAACCATATTAATTTCATGAACTTTAATTTTATTTTGACTAAGAAATGGGGTCCATTCCCATCATGGTATTATAAACCCAAAAGACTTGGATAAATTTAAAAAAAGGCATCTTGGGATATTGTCTGGGCCCAGTGATGCAGTACTATTGGCCTTAGAAAGAGAATTAGAGACCTGTTCCCTAGTAATAGCAGGGGGAGTTATATTTGATGGTATTTCTTGATGGAAAGTTGAGGGGGATAGTGGGTTAAAGTTGGAGCTGAATTTATCAGCCAGGAGGTTTGGTATATCTTCTGGCTCAGTACAGGTGGCTCCATTTACAATGAGCTCTGCATGCAATTGTGTACTGCCTTTGAGGTTGCGGACATAGCTAAAGAATGCCTTATGGTTGTCCTTGGTCTGGGAGGCAAAATTTACCTCAAATTTCACATTGGTAAAATTTATTTGTCCTCTAAGTTGTTTGTTTAGTTTGACGAGAGTGTTTTTATCCTTTTTTGTGATCTAACCTTACCAGGAATGCATTACACTAGGGGGTGTTTAGCGCACTCCCATATAGTGAGGACCAGATCCAGTATTGTTTCACCCCCTGGTTGCTGTACTGACAATCTGGTCCAGGGAGTTTATGTTTACATAATCCAGGAATCTCTGTGCCTGTACATTTGGTGTCGTATAAGATTCCCAGTTAATAGTGGGGTAATTAAAGTCACCCATGAATATGGCATTGGGATGGATGGTGAGTGTTTCCAATAAATTTAAGTGGGTTTTCTGGATCATACAGGGAACCTATAGCTTGCAAGGAAGCGGTATTGGATTTTTCCTATGACGATTTGAACATGGAGTAGCTCAAGTGCATTGTCCTGTTTGACAACTCTTGAGGTATATTTATTTTTGATGTAAATCAAGGCACCTCCAAATTTAGTCCCTGTCTGTGTAGTATCTGGTCTAAATGTGTGGAAGACATTATAATCTTGCACTGTTGGTGTGCTCTCCGAGGCTTTAAACCATGTCTTTCTGACCACAAAGATGTCAGAATTCACTATGATGAAGAGAGCTTCTAGGGAATGGAGTTTTTGTTTAGACTCCTGTCACTGAGCAGTAATACCTTTAGATTTTCTTGGTTTTGATTTGTTATGTCATAAGTACTTTCAGTTTGGCATTGTCTAAAAAAAGGATTATGGTAGAAGACAATGTTTTAGCTAATATTCGAAAGCCTAGAGGGGAGAGGTACATACCATCCCTGGCAAAGCAGCGTGGTCTGTTTACCATCTCCTTCCATGCTGACAAATATTGCATCTTCTTAGAATGACACCAGAATGACACCAGAAGCTAAGCCAATTATTAACGTCATTCATCTTTTGTTCATATTGTGGCATCATCTTTGGAGAAGGTAAAATGCTGCACAACGCTAGGCTCATACCAGCTTGTGACACATATTCCAAGAACTCCATGATGTCTGTCTTCATATAGTCTAGGGAGGTACGTCTCAGGTTATTTACACCCACATGGACTATAACTGCATCATACTGGTACTTGTGGTCCAATGACCTGAGAGTGTGTATAATGTGGCAGATCCTAGCAACTGACTGTGACTTTCTCCTTACTCAGCCTGGTGAGAAGGACATCATTGTATCTCACGATGAAGTCTCCAATGATCAGAATGTTGGATTGTGAGGTGGCTTGCCTTATGGGCTTATAAGTAAAGGCTCCATGAAATGTGGTTGTATGTGCTGATGTGGGTACCGTTTTGAAAGAGTGATTTCAGTGCTGCTGAGGATATTTGTTATGTGTACTTCATCTAGGAGGTCTTTGGGGTTTAGGAAGTTTACCTTTAAGTGCCTCGGCATATGTGGATCTATATGTCTGCTTTGAATTGTGTGTGATGGGTGCAGTGTGTGTACTACTAACAACCTTATTGACATTAGGAGGATCCTTATGTGAGAGCTTTGCCTCTAGTGACATTGTGTAAATACATCTCTCACATACCATATCAGTTTGTTTGCAGCATAGCTGTCTGGCAGTAAACATGAAGCAATGTCTACATTGCCTCAGGATGCCCTTATCCACAAAGATGGTAACAGAGATAGAGGGAAAGTTCATATCCATGCCAACAGACCCTTTTTTATTGATTAGACAGTCGGAATGAGAATATAATGCAATGCCAGGAGTATACAGTTTGCAACTCTGGGGACAATGCTTGTCATTGCCAACTAGTTGTCCTGTGTACAACTAAGTATTGGTGAAATTTCAATCATGCTTTTATAGAAAAAATGTTACTCAAGGTGTCTGTGTCTATACAGGCCACTGCCAAACACCTGAGGGGAAACTAATAAGTAGACCCTGAAAATTTAAGGATGAAGTATTTAGGCAGATATTCTGAAGTTAGAAACAAATCAAGCAGAACTTTCTGAAAGCAAATAATTAGCTTGTCAAGACTGATGAAAAGAGGGGAGTTGCATGAATCGCTACTGCCTGGTTACTACTGGTGCTGGTCTCACCATGGCTTCACTCTACTGGGATACAATGCTCCTTTGCTTCTTCTCTCACCAGAAGCAAAACATTAGCACCAATCCCAAGATGAGAAGAAGGCCACAGCCTGTTTGGTGATCCACAGTCTTGTCCCAGATGGTGCAAGGGTCTGTAGTCTTGTTGTAGCCTTTTCCTGGTGGATGCCTTGTCCAGACCAGACCAATCAGTAACACCAGGCAAAGACATTCACTGCCCAACCAGAAACAGTCAGGAATCACTGCATTCTCCTCCTTCTCACACCAGGAGTGGAATATAAACACAAATTCCAAGCTGTCACCTATGAAGCAGTTATTGGGCTTTCTGGTGATCAGCAGTCTCCAGGAAATAATGACCCTGTGCTCCTTCTCTCACCAGGAGAAAACAGAAGCATTAATCCCAAGATGACTACTGACAGGCAGAATGTGGCTCTCCAATAACTGGCATTCTTGCAATACATGTTGCAGAATTTAAAGACAAAATGGAAAAAAAATGGATTAATATCCTAAGCACTGCAGTCTGCACTAAGCATTTCAGTATGAAAGAGTGGGTAGCTTAAGCTTTAGCTGTCTAAATGGAGCGCCACTAATTTTAAAAGAGTCTTTGCTAGTCTCTAACTCTAAACATGTTGCCTCACAGCAAGAGGTTCTTCGGTTCGATTCTCGGCTGGGGTGCCTTCTGTGCAGAGTCTGCATGTCCTCACTGCGTTTGTGTGGCTTTCCTCTGGGTGCTCTGGTTTCCTCCCACAGTACAAAGACATGCATCTGGAGCATTTCTCCCCGGGCCTCCGCTAAAAATTGGCTTTGTTCCAAGTCAGAGTTTCCCGGTAAACAAAATGTTAAATAAAAATAAATAAAATACTAGTTAAATGTAAAGAATTTTTTGTCAAATGGAGAGGTATCTACTGATTTTAAAAAAGCATAATGGTTTATTCTACCTTTAGTACTTTACACAGTACAGGGAATACTTGTATCTCCACTGGTGGAATTCTTGCCAAAATTAAAAAGGCAATGTATCAACTTTTTATGAGGCAGAGGTAAATGTAGCATTAGTTGGGAAATTATCACTCTACCAGCATTACAGGGAAATTTGGGAGTTCGCAGTTTTACATTTTGTACACAACCAGCTAGACTGAGTCTCTTATGTTACTTATTACTTCCGAAATATAAGGCAAGATGGAGGACTATTATATTGAATTCAGGGGAATGGGTTTCTTTCCCAAATTAGGTTTCTCATACCATAACAGGTCAAGACTTGATTCTATATTACTAATAGAAAATAAACAACCATTGATGGGCCTAAAAAATAAAATGAAAAAATTGGTTAATTTACTTACTTTCTATAAATGTGTCTAAGTCTTGGGTAAATTTAATATTCAGGGTAAAAGGGGAGTGAAGGAATATAACAATTTAATCTACTGAGAAAAAAATTGGTGAGGGACGGTCTGTCATTTACTTGGGACTGATTTAATGAATGGAAAAGCTTCAAGATTGCAAGCTCTGCCGAACAAAGAAAGAAAACTGGCATCAGTGTTGCTCATGTTTTCTGAGGCTAGAGATAAAAACTCAACCATAAGACTATAATTATTAAGACTTATAAGATGTTAGTAGGGCATTAACATTAGTGTTATTGATTAATTTAGACTAGCATGGCCATGAGAGTTAAATATAGAGATTATCCAAGAAAAATGGAGTGAATTATTCCTAGCTCTAGGATATGCTGCCAAATCTATAAAATGAAGGTTTAGGATGGAAATGTCAATTAACTACTTTTATATGTTATCAAGGTTAACAAGGATGTTTTCCATAGTTTCATCATTTTGCTCAAGATGTAAAATCAACTCCATGGGTGACTAACTCCATATATTTTGGGAATGTGAGATACTTATATAATTCAAGAAAGGTTATAGCAACTATGTGACAAACACTAGCCTGTCTGGTTTGAGGTATCTCCCCTCTTTATATTTTCTAGGTTGCTCATAAAGAAGCATGATAAATAAATAAATGAATACATAAATAAATAAATGTATGTATACATAAATAAATAAAATAAAATAATAAAACTAAGGTTCAGGATTCTTAAGATAATGAGATCTGACAGACAGGCAAGCTCTGTCCATCAAGAGGCTGTATCTTAGCCAAGTATGGATGGTAGTGTTCAAAGCAAGCTTAGAAAGGTACATCTCAATGATTGTACCCTATAACTAATATGCAAGTTGGGAAAGAAGGGATGAAGAGGAAAAAGGAAAAAAAAAACTGAACAGAACAGATAAAGTATGACACAGACAAAAGTTGGGTTGTATTAATATGCAAAGTAAGCAGTCAGAGATGGAAAATGTGGAAACACAAAGGCCATGATTCATGAAGAGGCAAGCCATGAGCATTGACTGCAATTAAAAAGGGCCCTCTAACACAATCATGAAAACCAGTGATTCAGAGGTGCATTAGTCACAGCAAGGAAAGACACAATCATCAACTAATTTGCATGGCTCTGAATCTCTCAGTAATAATCACAAGTGCTAACAAGCACTTTGCCGCAGTAATCACTAGTGGGGACTGAAGTATCTTGCTGGCAGAGTCACTCACACATTCATTCACTCCCCGCAACATACACACACACACACACACACAGACACACACACACACACACACACACACACACACACACACACACACACATGGACACATCCCCATACTGCTCCGTTGCCCATGATTTAACAGAATGTCCATGATTTTGCATCTTGCATTTCCTATGTCCCTGTCATGGACAAATGCAGTCAGTCAATAATGCCAGACATTAGAGATTCATAGTTCTATTAATTCAATTGCAGCTTCTTTTAAAAAAAATATCTGTTGCTCTATTAATTTTAAGTGAGTTTAACTAATAATTAAGTGTCTCTCTCCCATAGTACATCCAGTCCTCATTAGTCAAAGGGGAGTTGAGATGTATGCTCCCATACACATAAATACATGCACACATACCTCACCACTATCTTCTCACTAAACTTCCGGACACTTACCTCTAACCTGATCTTCCCTTTTGATAGTAATGGGTGAATGCGGATTTTGACTGCATTAATTAATGTGGCTGGTAGGGATTATTTATGCAGGCAAGCATTTCAATGAATGGCTGGGTAAATCACTTACTGCAGGCATTTCTGGGGAAAAGAACAAGACTCATTATCATGTGCTGCTCTCCTGAAATGCTTCATTTACATTTGTGGTAAGCTGGATGGACAGCTCACCATGGTGCTTCTACAAATCATGAATATTTTATTTCAATCATGAAATAAAACAAGGAGAAAGTGCCATGGCAGGGTGGATAGTACTTCTTCATGGAGAGGACTGTGGACCCATGTAAAAGACTGCCAGAATGAGCTGGGGGAGGAGTGAATCCACAGAAACATTTTAAATGGCAGCAGGTATGTGGAAAAAGGTTGAGGGAGTAGAGGAATGAAAGGTAGGTAAAATAATAAAAGCATGTAAAGTGCAGGCTGAATTGGCTTATTGATTCTTTCTGTCATCAATCAGATATACTTTAATGAAAGAACAAAACAGAAATGGGTCAGTCAGCAGTGCAGTGGCACTTTTATTATCTCTCCCCCCCTCCCCAGGTACCCCTGATACAATATTATATTTTCCTGTTTTTCTCTGATCTGCTGTAATTATTAGCCTTAGTTATGAACTGCATCACTAAGCACTGGAAGTTGTTAACCCCCAAGACCCCATGCTGTGGACAAAGCTGTTAAAGAGCGGTTATTCTCAGGAACTATATTTAAATGCTAGTATATGACTGTGAATAATATTATTTGGTTCAAATTGCGGATATTAGTACTAGTATTAAATAGTATAGAGGGTTTATTATATTATATTATAGAGAACGTCTGCAACATAATACTCATTGCTGGAAGTGCAACCATCCAAATACAGTGTACCACACTTTCACATATACCACCTTTTCTCTGCCTCTGTAATAAAGGCACCTTACTCATTAGCATTTAGGATACAGGATGCAAAATAATTCTCAGTGCTAACTATTTGATATTCTCCATTTTACTGATTGTTTTTGAGCCTTACCTTTCCTTGTTTTAGTGGGCGCCCCACTCTGCTCACCCTTACTAATGCTTGGGCTCACTCTACTCCCCTACCCTACCCCTAATTCCCATCCTCCCTACTACATCCAAATTTATAGAAACCAAACCCCTCCTACTTAACTTTAAAACAAATCATAAAGCTATTTCCCCATCTCACCTCTTTCTACTTTTATAATCTACACCTCTTCCAAACATATATGTCTCTCTGTTTCTATAATATTGCATTCATCTGGAAGATGTACAATAGGTAAGAAGCAAGGACAAAAAAAAAAAAAAAATGCCTTCATATAATTCAGCCTGTTTGCTGAAACACTCTGTACCCATGGGTGATTTGGTTCTCCTAGAATGTAATTTCTCTGATCCAGTTTCGCTAAGTGATAATTCCTAGAAAGTTTTTCTGTTAATTTGTTGTACTGTGCTGTTCATTGGAGTAAACTATTTATGTCACTCATCGAAAGTCATTCACTTTTCTAAATCGTTGTATATCTACATATGGTAAATCTAATAATACACCAAAGCAATTAGCAAAATATGCAGATTTAAAAATAAAAACATCCAATCTGTCTGATAGAGCTCTCTGTTAAACTTTAATAAAAAACAAAAACAAATGCACGAGGGGTTAAGCATTTTCATCTAATTTTGACATCATAAGAAGCACCATTATGAATTAAAAAATCTTTATATATAAACAAATAAACCGCCAACTGACACACACACACACAAAATCCACCAATCAACATGGGGGATTTGGGGGGTGGTTGATACCATCTGAATGACATGCTTCTATATCAAGGCTAAGTAGATGCATAATTTGATTAATTTGACTTACCTGGTTTTCTGTTGGCAGGTTTTGTATACACATTTTTTAGGGAACTATGCACATGCTGTGTAATGTGGCTTTTCTCATTCCATTTCCCGAGGCTAATAACAGATATGAAGAAGAAAATGATATCAAGGATAGAACCCCATTAGACAGAGTTTGATCTGCACTGAAGATTTGGGATGTCAAATTTTCAAATGTCCAAAATAGAACATGTTTATGGAGATGTGAGATAATGCAAACAAGCTACACTACACCCACAATCATTATAAAGGACTTTATTTCATTTTATTTATTTATTTATTTGCTAAAATAAAATCTCCTTCTTGTAGAATTGCAGTTGTTTATGCAGTTTTATATAATGTTCAGGTGATTCAGATACACAAAATAACTGCATTATGCAACTGTTAAAGAAAACTTAGGAAATTCTCAGGACATTGGCTTTTTTCATGTTTTTTTTTCATGTGAAACAAATGCTCAAATAGGAAGTGTCCTACATCTTGGGTAACAAAGTATATGATCCTAGTTTTAAGGAGTCAGTACATTGATATGGCCTGTGTGGCCTAATACAGTGGTTTTGATAATTTATGAACTTATAAATAAAGTGGGACATGTGGCAACAGCCACCAAAGGATGCAACCTTCCACTTGTATATAAAGATAGATAACTAGGCTCACCCTTGACTGCCCATCATTCTTCTCTAAGCACACAGACATTATTATAAACAAAGCTCTCTCACAGCTAAAATTATGATATAAAATATGCCAATTACTTACACCAGCCTCCTTCTAAGCAAAATCATGGAATATCTTAATTCCAAAAATTGAATAAGGTCTTCCATTAATAAATGTCTACTCAAGCACAAATGCACACAAAAACAGTAAAAAAGTAATGGTTTACTATTAGATTTTCGAAGCGAACTCCATCGACTGTACTGTTGTTGAACACGGAAGTTCAAAAACGGTAATATCCAACACCTAAAGCCAACCTAGGAATGGGTTTTAATATGGGTCGAGATAGGGGAGAGGTTTGTAGTTCAGCAATAACACTGAACACCTATCTCGACCCATGTTAAAACCGTTCCTAGGTTGGCTTTTGGTGTTCGATATTATCGTTTTTGAACTTCTGTGTTCGACAGCAGTACAGTCGACGGAGTTCACTTCAAAAATCTAATAGTACACCAAAGCAATTAGCAAAATATGCAGATTTAAAAATAAAAACATCCAATCTGTCTGATAGAGCTCTCTGTTAAACTTTAATAAAAAACAAAAACAAATGCACGAGAGGTTAAGCATTTTCATCTAATTTTGACATCATAAGAAGCACCATTGTGAATTAAAAAATCTTTATATATAAACAAATAAACCACCAACTGACACACACACCCACAAAATCCACCAATCAACTTGCAACAGAATTATATAGGTTCTTATGTCATAAACTAAGCAATTAAAAAGCATCCTATTACAAAATTTTATTAAGAAACTAAAGGAAAAGTCTAACAGCTACTCACTCTCATTTTCAAAATACTTGAAATAGATACATTTTCATTTAACATGGGGTGTTGTGTGGCATCAAAATGCAACTGCCAATACATCTCACGTTGCAAAAGAAAATTCATGCTAACACCCTGACTTTAACTTGTTCTAAAACCAAAAATTTAAACCTTTGAAACCCTGGACACAGATTAGAATGACTAGCCAAAGCACTTATGTTGTCATTTCTCCGAACACTATGCAAGTCCTGATAAAGCCTCTTATTGAAAGAATTGGGAGGGTGGCCTAATGGTTAAGGTGTTTGCCTTACAAACACAAGGTGCAGGGCTTGAGTCTCACAAGGGACAATTGGCTAGGCTTACAATGGCTCGCAAGGGCAGTTAGCTTAGTACTACCCTATGAACCTATGAACCACAGTCTTGCCAATATAGAATGCTGTGCAAGTGTCACATAATGCAAGATCAACAACTCTCTCAGAATTACAGTTATATCTTCCACCACTCCTGACCTGTGTCATCCTAGTAGACCAGACCTGAGGAACAAATATAGGCACAATGGTTACACTGACCACACTTTCTTGTAATCGGTGGGTCCACTGACCCAAAACCCAGTTTCTCCTACAAAAGTTTAATATTCCTTTTGCTCTTAAAGGTAAAACTGGGGAACAAAGAAAGGTGTTTATTAATGTCTGAATTGTTAGATTACAAGTGCCAATTCTTCCAAATAATATTCTGAACATCCCCAGCATCTAAGGAATAATGCATAACCATGTTGTTGTTAAAATTCAGAACCTCCTTCGGTTTTTTCCTTCCTATGGTCATTTGCCCCAACCGCATGGAAATACTCCGAGAATAATGGTCCCTATGATGTGCCCAAACCTTGTCCTGTAGTTTATTAATCAGGGACCCCAGGTATCCCCTATTAAGGAACATTTCTTTCAATACTTGAAACTGGTCCAAACAAGCACTGTCAAGTGATGTCAACCTAGAAGTTCTAATCAGTTGACTTTTTACCACCCCTTTCTTTTGAAAAAAGAGGTGACAACTGTCAAAACCCAAGAAAGCATTGCAATAACTAGGTTTACAATATATTTGAGTAGTAAAATTACTCTGCGTAGTCTTAGAAATCTCCACATCCAACTACTGAATTTTGTAATTGTTAGTATTATATGTAAACCTAAGAAATGAAGTACTGGTCTGCAACCCCTTCAAAAATTCTAATTCTAATTCTAATGCTAAGTGGGGAACCCATCATTTCTTGCTCTTATCCAATGTAGAATGTCTACCAATGAATAAAAGAGCAACCTAGTCATCATCACATTATGCCATTGGTCCCTTTAAAATCCAGGTTATAAATTCCCACCTCATGTCTATCTCCTTCTGTAATCCACACCTCCTTAAAACACATAAGTCTCTGTGTTTCAGCTATACTACATTCACATCCTAGACTTTTTTCCACACCCATTCAAAATGTTTCAAGTGCATATACTAACTGCACTGACCCTAAAACTACTCTAACAAAAAACTTCCTGTAATACACAACTTTACTTCTAAAACACATACCTCCCACAACTGTAATTCCATAGGTACTAACTTATACAGCACATAACCCACCCAACTTTTAAATTCAAATACCAAAACCCCCATCTCATCATTAACAAACAAACTAAGCATAAATGGCTTTATCCTCTCCACTACAAAGACATAATCTCATCTTAAAGTAGTGATATTAACCCCAATCCAGGCTCTATCAGCTGCCCCAACAATACACCCCCAAACCAAATCTCTTCATCTAGTGTTATCCCTTCTCCAAACCTATAATATCTTCATTTTCTCAACATACACATCAGAAATATCTGCAACAGGGTAACATAAGTGCTTGCATGGATTACCCACCATTCTCCTGATATAGTTGCTATAACAAACACCTGGCAAAAAAATGATATAAAAGACAACAAAATTATACCCCTCGTTACAACTTCCTCGGAGCAGACAGGAAATATAAAAAAATGGTGGGGTTGCAATACTCTTTAAAAATACACTAGCACTCACCCCCCCCTCCATTTCATAATGTAGAAATTCTCTCTCTGTCCTTAAACGTAACAGCCATAAATTCATATGAATTATAGTAATTTATATCCCTCTAGGTAATAGTGTTAGCACTGCAGAAGACATCTTTATTTGGGTATCTTTAAACATACTTCAAGAAACTATTTTTGTTGGAGAATTCAACATCAACTGGTTAACCATAAATTCTGACTTGCCAACAATAGCCAATAATTGATTCATTTTAACCCAGCTCATATCCACACCTTCCCACTTTAACAAAATAGTCATAAATACTCTGTCCTACTCTTAATCCTTACCTCAGCCCACAGTAATATTACCTCATCAAACACTCTTCCAGACTCACTAAGTGACCACCTCCCCACATTTGCTATAAGAAATCACAGCTATGTTAAAAAAACACACTGATACAATCAAGTTCATAAACTAACAATGTTCCAGATAGTCAAGTTCATAAATAACTCTAAAGCATATAACTAGAATATCTTAAAAAATTATCCCTAGATGAGGTAGTATCTGCTTCCAATAATATCTATGCATCTATACTAAATGAACTTGTCCCACTTAGAAAAAAAACATAAAATCCAACCCCCCCTTCCGTGGCTAAAAAAACGTACCAAACAAATAATGATTCAAAGAGACATTGCCAAGAAAATGGGCACAAATAAAACCCTGATTAACAAAGCTACAATCAACTTAGAAACTCAGTTAAGCATATGACCAAAGCAGACAAAAGAAACTACTACCCTAAATTCTGAACACCTAATCAAAACAACTCCAAAACATTCTGGACATCAGTAAACCGACTATTAAGCTCTGGACACTTTTTACAAGATGTTATTTCCATAAATAACCAAACTGATACCAAAGAAAACCAATTAAAAAACATTGAAACCCTAGCCTCACTAATCACTCAGAAAAGCCTCAGTTCACCCTTTCCAGTAACACAACCAGACTCCACCAACCAAATCAAACTGACTTTCTAACCTGTACCAATATCGTCCATTAAGACACAGCTAATTAAACTAAAGCCAAGAACCCTAGTGCCAGTCTGCCTGCAGAATATCTAAAAATGTCAGCTCATTCAATAGCATATACAGTCTCCATTCTTATAAACAGTTCTATCAGTGAGTGTTGCATGCCGACACTGTAGGAAAAACATCTCATATGCCACTTCTCCACAAAGGAAACCCATCTACCAACATATCAAACTACAGATCCATAGCCATCTTGTTTCCCCTGTTAAAAATCCTTGAGAAGTGCATTCAGTCACAACTACTCAAGTTTGCACTGAAAATAAGCTCCTGTCCAAAACCAAACATAGATTTTGGCCTCATTATAGCACATCTACTGTCCCCCTTCACATAGGAATTCAGGTAAGCTCGTATCTGCCCTATTCCTAGACCTCTGAAAATCCTTTGACATGGTATCACATCACAAACTCCTGTATAAACTGACTTCTATAGGTCGTGCTAACTCATCTCTAGCTTGGGAACAGATCACAGGCTGTTAAATGGTTAAATGATATTTCATCCTTACACTCTGTACCTGTAGGAGTATTAAATAACTCTATTTAATATTTTTGCTGATGACCTACATACAGCTAACAAACATACTACTGTGACCCGGTATGAAGATGACTCCACCTTGATCTTCTCCACCCCCAAACTAAACAAAATTCAGCACCTTACCCAAACATCCATCTCTTCCATAGAAACCTGACTATCCTGTAACCATCAGCTTCTAAATCCCAGAAAAAAGCAACATAAGCTGCAGAGAGACTGACCTACTGCCTACTGTAATAATGGGAAAAGATGTGTTTATTCTCAATTATCTTCTGCACTTTTGATTTACTATCATTTTAATCTGTACAACTGTTTTTGCTGTCCTTTTTGTTGTGTGATAGAACTGAACATCTGTTACTTTTACCTTCAGTTTGCAGAGAGATATTTTGTCTAGAGGCCTATCTGTTTTCTCAGTGGGAGAGAGTGAACAGGACTAGATTAATCCAGCCAGGGGCATTCCTGTAAGACTGTTATTGTTGATTGCATAGGTTTCTGCTTCTCTACCTTTAATAGCCAGTGTTTTAAATCAGATATACCTGTTGGCTGAAGCTGTTCTAAACTGCAGAGAGACTGACCTACTGCCTAATGTGATATTGGGAAAAGATAAGTGTTTATTCTCAATTATCTTCTGCACTTTTGATTTAATATCTCTGTAATCTGTACAATTGCTTTTTTTCCCACCTCCCTGCCCAGTTTTTGTGGTGGTCTTAAGTCTTGGTGGCTTTGAGTTGCCCACCTCTGGTATAAAGTTCATACTGGACACTCCCCCCCAGTCATATTACATCAGCTCATTCTATTGGCAAAGACCCATCCCTTTAGCTTCTGAATATTAAATTATCTCATTTCACTTTCTACTAAAAAAAAAAAAAAAAAAAAAAAAAAAAAAAAAAACTGTTTCCTGCCTTTTCTGGAACTAGTGTAGTCCACATACAGATTTGCTGTATCCAGGGCTGTTTGTAAGCTTCTGATCGGTGCCAAAAGTCTGCTCTTTAATTTTTCCCTTAGGCCTGCTAGTTCTCTCCTTTTCTGCACTTTTACTAGCTTATTAGTCTAGCACTTGACCAAAATTCTTGTAGCAATTATTGTAGCACACAAAAGTACTACCAGCACTAAACATTCTACAAGAAAACAGCTCCAGTACTTATTATTAATGCCCACCCCTCCAGGCATGTCTAAAGGTCAGTTCCCTGTGCTCTCTCCTATTAACCTGGTGAGTTTGGGCATCCTGAAGCAATGTAGCAACTGCCTCATGTACACTGACAACCCTCTCCTCTTACCTCCCAACACTCAGACTTGCGAGAGATGCACTTATATATCCAACTTGGAAGCCACTCAGTCTCCAGCCAAGACCGGAATAGCTGGTCAGGAGAAAAAGGTCAACACTTGCACCACACTACATGGAACACATAGCTCTCCAGAGCACACACCAGCACTGCCTTCACATAAAAACACAAACCACACACCCACCTTCACGGAGGCTCTCAATAATAAACTACACAAGCAGCAGAGACCTCCAAGGCAGAAATGCACTAGACCACCACAACACAACACTAATCAATACATAACTCTCCTAAACAGTGTGCCACTAAACCAAAACTCCTAAGGCAAAACAGCATGCCCAACACACTAGTCATAAGTGATTCGATAGTGAGCCACAGTGATGTCACACTCAGTAGGTTGAATAAGGAGAAAGTAACAGTTAGCTGCCTGTCAGGTGCCAGGATCCACCACATAATGCATGCACTCAGGTCCCTCAACAACAGGTACAAATATGACTCTGTCATTGTTCATCTGCGTGTGAATGACCTAAGACATATCTCCCTGGACTACATGAAAAGAGACATGGAGGAGCTCTCAGATTATGTAGCTCAGGCGAGTATGACCCTAGCCCTGAGCAGCCTCCTACCATCACCCAGAATGATACCACAGTTCAAGCAGAAAATGTTTGATTTCAACAATTGGCTAAGTTTCTGGTGTCATTCTTAGGGGATTAAGTATCTGTCTGCCTGGGATGACATAATTGACAGACCTCGATGCTTTGCCAGAGATGGCCTGCATCTGTCACCCCTGGGCTTCCAGATACTGGCCAAGGCTCTTGGCACCCCTATAGTACCTTTTTTAGTTGGTGTTCCAAAGACCAAATCACCACCGTAACAGCTACAAACAAATGCAATCTGAGAGTCATGCTGCGTAATGCTAGAAGTCTAAATCTCAAAATGCACTTGCTTAAAGCACTCCTTAAAATGAAGAACAACATTTGTGCTGTAACAGAGACGTAGTTCAAGGCAGCAGAAAGCACCCCTGCACTACCAGTCTATAACTCATTCCACACCTTTCAGCCCCAGAACTTGGACTGAAGCTCCAAAGGTGGTGGTGTTTTCATATTCGTAAAGGATGCGCACACCTCCAGACTGGTAGCCCAACATAACGCATCAGAGATACTTCAGGTGCAGCTAACATAGGGTAAGACAGTGACTCAGATCATAGCCTGCTATAGGTCCCCAACCATGACCCAAGACTCGCACTCCATGTTCCTAAGCACCCTGGAGAATATTACGGTCTAACCTAACACTCTCATACTGGGTGACTTCAACTACCCCTCCATTCACTGGGAAAACTATTCATGTACCAATACACTTGTCCAACGTTTCCTGGAATTCATTAATTCCAATACCCTGGACCAACTCATTCGTACCCCCACTAGAGGTAGCAACATCCTTGACCTGGTCATTACTAACATGGGCGACCGTTGCTCTTTACCAGCAGTCAACTCCTCTCTGGTTAGATCCGACCACAAACTAATCACCTTGGAAATCCCCATCCCTCCCACCCCCCGCAAAGGTAACCACCATGAAAAGCTTCTCCAAAGCTAACTTTGGGCTCCTAAAATCAGAGGCGGCTAACTTCATGGCACCCATGCAATTAGAGAACAGCTGCATGGCCGCCAAATCATACACTAATGCCCTATATGAACACATACACAAATGCATGGATCTTGCCATACCCAATAGAACCAAGACGCTCTCTTCCAAAACAAGGAAGCCAATCTGGTGGTCACCTGCCATAAGCAAACTCTACAACAGAAGGAGGAAACCGATGTGAAATAAGGTGAAGTCCCAAGAATGGAAAAACTCCCTTATCAGCGTCAACAAAAAGTTGAGATCCCTCATCAAATCCTCTAAAGCTAGCTATAAAAACAGAATTGCAGCAGATAGTAAAGGCAACCAAAAGGCCTTCTATAGTTATGTAAAGAATCTCCATGACAATACCAAGATTTGCTCGAAGCTGTTGCACAATGGCACCTCTTATACTGAGCCAACAGATTTTGCCAATATTCTGGCTGACAGATTCAGTGTCAACTTTACCCCTCTCTCCCCCCAAAGGACTAATCACAATACCAGTAGATTGCCAGGCACCCAGTATTGTAGCTGCACAGGTTAAAACAACACTGTCCAAGGCCAAGAATACAACTTATGTGGGACCTGACAATATCCCTGGCTGTGTTCTACATGAACTACAGACTGAGCTGGCACCTCACCTGTGTGCCCTGTTCAATCACAGCCTCACCTCAGGCTTTGTCCCTACCAAATGGCACACTGCTACAGTCATCCCTCTCCACAAAGGAGGAGTGACTACAGACCCTGGGAGCTATTGCCCCATTAGCCTGACAAGTCTGATATGCAAAGCTATGGAACACATCATCATGGACCTAATAAACAAGTATATAGGGAATCTCCAAACTCTGGATCCCACAAGTTTGGTTTTGTGAAGGCTATATCATGCCTGCTCAACCTGGTCAACTTCTCTGAGTCAGTCACCAGAGCTGTGGATGAAGGCAAGGTGGTTCATACAGCCTACCTTGATCTGGCTAAGGCCTTTGATACCATTCCCCACTCAGAAATCCTAGAAAAACTCACTAAGCTAGGCATCAATCCTTGTATCACTAGGTGGGTTGCAAACTGGCTCACAGAGAGAACCCACAGTGTGAATGTAGCTGACGCCAAGTCAGACTGCTGACCATCATGAGTGGAGTCCCACAGAGTTTGGTCCTGGGTCCTCTCCTGTTTGGTATCTACTTCTCTGAAGTCCAGGCCAACACAAATGGACTCCGGCTGACAAAGTTCACAGACGATTTCAAGTCAGGAGCCATAATTAACTCTCCAAGTGATGTTGACATCCTACAGCAAGGCCTCACTGAGACCAATGACTGGTGTCAAAACCATGGGCTTAAGCTCAATGCCAAAAAAAGTGTCATCGTTCCCATTGGGAAAAACCTGGTTCCCATGAATTACCACATCGATGGTAGTCCACAGAACACAGGTTTTATAAGAGATCTGGGAACATAGGTTGACAACAACCTCTCTTTTGACCACCACATTGCCACTGTGGTCAGAAAGTGTTTCTATGTGGCAAATCTTATTACTAAGATACTCTTCCCTCATTAGGCCAGTCATCAAGTACAATGCCCCATTTGGCATGTACCTCACTAGACACTTGCTACAACTGGAGAGGCCGTAAATGTACCTCACAAAGAGGATTCTAGGCCTTAAACAATTGTCCTATATGGACAGACTCAAAAAACTCCAAGTATTCTCTGTCTCATATTGCCTACTTAGAGGTGATATATGATTGACTTACAAAGCCATGTCTGACCCAGCCATGTTAGAAATGCTACATCTAAAGAAATCCCAATCCCTCCACACTACACGCTCCAGAGACCTCAACCTCATTACCACAATCAACAGAACAAGCTGGAGGGACAGGTTCATAACCCAAGAGACTGCCCATGCTATGGAATAGGCTTCCCATACATGTCAAGCGGAGTGCCTCACTGGCTCTCTTCAAGAGAAATCTTGATGAGTGGATGGGAAACAGAAAATTCACCGCGGGGATCACTCTAGTGGCACAACTTAACAGAGGCTCTGGGAACTAAGGTTGGGTGGCACGATGCCAGGGTAATCCTATGGGCTAGGCTTGTAAAAGGCTCCAGGGCCATTAGCCTAGTACACACCTATGAACCTATGAACCTATAATGCTATTTACCCCAAACAACATAATAATCAAAAGCTATCCTTCATTATTACATCAGCTGAGAAAACAAAACTAGAAGTCATCAACCAGACTAAACTATTAAGAGTAATAATAAATGGAAACATAAAATCTGACTACTGCATAAACTTAGTCATTATGAAAACTCACCAAAAACTGTGCTGACTATACAGGATCAAACCTTACCTAACAGACAGCGCACATAAACACTTTGCAGAAAGGTGCCTTCTCTTTATACTCCTAGATGCTTCACCCATCTTCACCAAGCTACAATCTGCCCAAAGATCTAAACTGGGATAACGTTAAAATAAAGTGGCCAAATTTGCAACACAAAACACACCACTGAATAGCCTTAAGACTAACAAATTGGTTAGAGTTGCCCCATCACCTAACTTTATCTCTTACATAACCTCATTCACAAACCATAAAGTTCTCCATCTCTGATAGGCACAATCTCACCTTACTCCCCAAACAGAATCCTTAGAGCAGGCTACAAGCACCAATTTGGTATACCCAAATCAAACAGTTAAACAGGTGACTAACTATACTCCAACTAAGTCTTGAAACTCTGGAATTCACCCCCCCCCCTCTGTAAAACAAACAGACCACTTAAAATCCTTCAAAAGTCAGTTAAGACAACATCTACGAAACTCTTGGGAATGTTCTTGTACTTCCCCAGGCTAACCTTTATTTCTCACCTGTTCAATAACATATTTCTCACATTACTTTCACATTACTTACCACTTTCATGTCTAACATTCTCAGTGATGATCCAGTTATAATTATATCAACTATGATCACGATTTACATCCTGTGAGGGCTGCTTCAACTTCTGCTACTTATTTGCACAATCAGTGTCATTGCAGGATTTATGTATTCACTGCTATATTATAACATGCTTTGCAACTTGACTATATAATTTCCTGTCATTTCAAAATGCATTTTACTGGAGTTAATATGTTGTAGCACTAGCAAATGTTTTGTAAATTGTTTTAATGTAACTACTGGAGCTATTCTCCCAGGGCCTCTGCTAAAAAGCGATTTTAGCTTAGTTTGACTTTCCTAGTAACCAAATGCAATAAATAAATAAAAAACGTTGTACACTGAACCGTCTGGAGTATGTTTCAATACACATCCTTACTGAACATTTTTTCTACTTAACGCACATATTCTGCCTGAGGACTGTTAGACTGGAATTACCTACTCTAATGGTCTCTTATTAAAAGCCCTGCCTCTATTATAATATCTTTAACAAATAAAATAAGAAAGAGCAATACGGCTCACAGACAGAAACCAGAAACCTTTATTTAGCGCTTTCATCCAGGAAGAAAGAAGTCATTGACTTCTTGTCAATTCTGACAGCTGACTCAAGCGCTAAATAAAGGTTTCTGGTATCTGTCTGTGAGCCGTATTGCTCTTTCTTATTTTATTTATTCAGTTTATTGTTGTTTTGTTCATAATATCTTTAACAAGTTATGCCCAGATTGTATGAATTATGAATGGGCATGTAAGCCATGTAAATCTGTTTCCTTTGCATTTGCATTAGGTGACACATTGGTTCTTACCTGTATAGCTAGAGGGGCACTGGGATTATTTCTCCTGATACACCGTTTTGCATTTGTCTCCACAAATACAGTAAAACTAATAACTTAGGAATGACACATGAAGACTGTATGGCATACTGTGATGCATTATTTACCTTTTCCCTCCTATTTTTCTGCCTATTTAATAACTTTGAAAAAAGTATTGTCAAGCATTTGGCAGAACTATACAGTTCTGTTGCTATAATGGAAAGCACCAGAGGTTCATAGCTACTTACTAGGCAACTAATCTGTGAGGATCTTAAGAAGCCTAACCTTATATTCAAGTGGCAGTTTTGGCCATTATATTTTATGTATAAAAAAACAAAGATGGGCAGAACAGGGACATGCTGGGACACTTACATGCTGGCAGTATCTGAGAAACAAGGGTGCTATGAATTTTTAGTGGACAGCTTAGAATGTTTCTATAAGTAAACAATGAAAGCAGTTCTAATGTGCAAAAATGCATTGCTCAGATAATGCTTATAAACAAAAAGATACAAAATTTGATATAAAATTAGGCACTTAACCATCAATACAGTTATACAAAATGTGATATAAAACTAGGCATTTAAACATCAGTACAAGATTCTGGCATAATCAAAAATGTAGATTTGTCTCTTGTCATGTTTCTTTTGGTGAAGCTTATATGATGTGTTGTTAAGTAACTAACAAACAGTGCTAAAACTAAATGTGTTATTTCTAAAATGATGCACATTAAAAAAGATGTACCTTAAGTGGGATGCTTGTCAAGCTCAAAACTGGTCAAGAACTAACAGTCTGTTGATTGATTTTTGAAGGTTCTCTTAGCTGACTGCCGATACAATGGACCTTACTCCTGTTAGTTGACAGTTTAAAGATTGCTTTCCATCTGTCTGGTACTTGATCCATTAAGTACATTATGTGCCTCATTTATTAAGTAACAGGGCCCATCTCAATAATGAAAGATTGCCAAATTCCTATAATAATGACCACACAGGTAAAAATTGCATTCTCCAAAGCTAAGAATACAGCATCCAAGGGACCAGACGACATCCCAGGCTGTGTTCTACATGATTTACAAAATGAACTGGCACCTCACCTAAGTGTCATATTTAATCATAGCCTCACATCAGGCTTTGTGCCCACTGCGTGGCGTACAGCTACATTTATCCCACTCAACAAGGGGGGATCCACCTTGGATCCTGGGAACTATCGCCCCATCAGTCTGACGAGCCTGATCTGCAAGGCCATGGAAAGTATTATCATAGAACTTATAAACAAAGACATTGGCAACTTTCAAATACTGGACCCCACGCAGTTTGGGTTCGTGAAGGGCCAATCTTGTCTCCTGAACCTGATTGACTTCTTTGAATCAGTCTCCAGAGCCATGGACAAGGGTAAGGTGGTCCACACAGCCTATCTGGAGCTTGCCAAGGCCTTTGACACCATCCCCCACTCTGAATCATAGCTAAACATACTACACTGGGCATTAATCCCTATGTCACTCGATGGGTTGCCAACTGGTTACTGACAGAACCCACACTGTAAAAGTACCCGACTCCAAATCCAGCTCCAGACAAGTGACAAGTGGAGTACCTCAGGGTTCAGTCCTGGGACTGCTCTTGTTTGGCACCTACTTCTCTGAAGTACAGGCCAACACTAAGGGACTCTGGCTAAAAATGTTTGCAGATGACTGCAAACTGGGAGCCATTACTGAATTCCCAAATGATGTGGATATTCAACAAAAGGGCCTTACAGATCCAGATGCTTGGTGCCGGAGCCATGGGCTCAAGCTCAATGCCAAGAAATGTATAGTTATCCCCTTTTGAAAAAAAACATGTACCCATGAATTGCCACACAGGTGGCCATACACTAAACACCAAAAGTGTGATAAGAGACTTTGGGACACAGGTGGACAGTGGTCTCACCTTCAATAACCACATCACCACAACAGTCAGGAAATTCTTCTATGTGGCGCACCTCATCACTAAGGCCTTTTCATTCAGAAAAAAGGAGGTCATTGTCCCACTGTACTCATCCCTCATTAGAGCCATTATAGAATACAACGTCCCGTTTGGTATGTACCTCTGAAGACATCTGCAACAACTGGAAAGGCCACAGAAATACCTCACTAAAAGAATCACAGGCCTAAAGCAGATGCCCTATGCTGACCGTCTAAAAACACTCCATCTATACTCTGTCACATATCATCTACTCAGAGTCAATCTCTGCTTTACATACAAGGCCATGTCAACCCAGAGCTGTTGGACATGCTACACTTAAAGAAATCCCAATCCCTCAGCTCCAGAGATCTAAACTTAGTCATCACAATGAACAAAACATGCTGGAGGGACAGGTTCTTGACCCAGAGAATCCCCAGACTCTGGAACAGATTGCCCATACATGTCAAGCAGAGCACCTCTTTTGCCCTCGTCAAAAGGAACCTTGATGATTGGATGGGAGATAGGAAATTCAGTCCAGGAATCACATCAGTCGCCCTGCTAGACAGAGGTCCAGGGAAGTAAATACTGTAGGAAGAAATAGCCAGGGAATTGTTCTGGCTAGGCTTATATAAATTCATTTAAAATTGCTCATTAAGTCCAGGTGGAAATAATCCACCTAGCTTTACAATCCATTTTTTCTCTTTAGAATCTAGACTGGAATGCCAACCTGTTTTATTTAATTTATTTCCCTTTACCACATCAATAATCATAAATGTAAATTTAGCTGATTTGTGTAACATACAATGTTTATATAGTGCATTGTTGGATTTTTTGTTCTTAATGTTACTTACATGCTCTCAGATTCTCAGTCTGAGTGGACAAGATGTTTGGCCAATATAGAAAGATCCACAAGTACATGTGGCTAGATATACAAGCCAATCGCTGCTGCAATTGGCAAAAAATTTTATGTCATACACAATGTCACAGTTTTTACTCGTGAACTGGTTGGGCTTAAATATTTTATCACAGTGTATACAGTGGCCACATGGAAAGCATCCAATCAAAGGTTCAGCTGTAATAGTAGTTTGTGTCACTTGAGACCAACTTTTGTCATGAGAATGTTTATAATGATTGAAACAGATTCTAAAGAGAAAAAATGGATTGTAAAGCTAGGTGGATTATTTCCACCTGGACTTAATGAGCAATTTTAAATGAACCAGTGAAAGTTTTGATTAATTAAGATGCAGGTATATAAACAGTAGTACTTGTTTTTATGCTCACACTGATGAAGGCTGTGTTTCTTACCAGCCGAAACTGGTCTGGTTACTTGTTTTTTATGCTGCATTAATTAAAAATTATTTCAGGTCACAGTTTGCTGGCTCATTGTCTTTTTGGATGTACTTTACTTTGTGGAGCCGTGCAATTGCCTTTCATGCAGGAGGACTTGTTTTGCGGTTACACTTGTTTCTGTATCCTGCTGGCGGCCTGTGGACCTGATGCTGGCTGCATGGTCGCATCTGCAGCCACTTAATATGTTTTTTACCTTCTCTAGGTTCAGTTATAGTGCTCTCTGATTGGTTTTGGATATATTTGGATATTTATCCCTTCCACGTTTTGATTACACTGCAGATGGATGTTGGATTTGTGTTTTTTGGGTTCTATACATTCGATGTGGCTTGGTGTATTGATTAACGTATATGCGGCTAACCTCCCTTTCAAGTGTTGATATTCAACTCTTCCAACACTGAACAGGTACTGTTTAGCCTGGCTTTTTGTTTTTTGACTGAAATATTTTTTCTATGTTTGGGACTTTAACTATTCATGATTCATAGCTCAAGTGTTGGTATTCTATTCTTGTAACACTGAGCAGGTACTGCTTTGCCTGGCTTTTTCTTCGGCTGGAGCATATTGTTTATATACTTTTTTGGGACTTATAATTTTCAAGTTCCATATTGGGACCCATTTCACCAAATGGGAGTGTATGTATGCTTCATTATAATTTTGGGCTATCAGAATTACCACGATTTTGATGAAGGAGGATGTCGAATACCATAGGGACTAGCGGTGGTATAGTAACATCATTTGGATTATCGGGCAGCTCTTCGGAACCTATTGCCAAGTCATAAAATATTTTCTGACTGAATGGACATAACTATATGTTTTGTTTTGGCATTTTTTATTATCAGCATGGCTGGCTATTTATGTCTTTACTGTGTACGCTTATTGGCCCATTGATGGGATCTGTCTATTAATATGTTGTTACACTTTTTGGGCAATGTTGAAACAAGTTATTTACAAGCTTTAACCAGGTATTTATAGGCCTGGTTTCTGGTTTTGATGAAATAACTGATTTTGATGATATTTTATCATCAGGATTACATCTTTGATTGCCAACAACTTGTTTTGGGGATAGTGCAAATAAAGCTTATGGCAAATGTGCATGTGTAATAATGTAAATACCAATGGTGGGGAGTTTATAATATTATAAATTAATGGACAGTTTCTCGCAGGTTATTGTCAAGCCTTTGGGGGTTTGTACTGATTGGACTCATTCATATTGTTCATTTATACATCATTATCTTATAACACTTCATTTTCAATATGGATGGCTAATTATGTGTTTTTCATATGGTTCACAACAATATTCAATGTTTCCATCTGATTGGGCCTATTAGGGTTGATTACATAGAACTTTTTGGGCATTGCCTTTTTTACAAATAGGCTTGGCATTGTATAGGCTTACAATAGTATTTATTCAGCTTTACCTAATATTTTTAGGATCTAAATTTTTTATATTCAAGTCTTTCTAAGTCAGGTGGTAAGGCTTTAGAACTGTTTTCATTTTATGTGGTTGCTATTTATATTTTTCCAGCTGATCTTGGTGCTTATTAATAAGGTGATCATTTATTATATAGGTTTAGTATATAAGGATCTTGGATTGTTTAATTCTTATTCAATTTCAATAGCTTACTTATTGTAAACTCATAGCTTAGTCATTTATATAGTTTCTGCAAACACTGTACAGTTTTGGAACTGACAATAAGCTGTCTGGATTCATGGTACATTTATTATTTTATTCTATTTTTTTCAGAAGGTATTACTTGATATTGCTGCTGGAGGGTTCGCTCTGACTATTTGGGTTCCTATATTGTGCTTGGGACCTTGGTATAGTGTTGACTGCTATTGCTTCTGTTTAGAATTGTATAATTGTTGATTTTGGTTGGTCAACTTTCAAACCATTATCATTATTTTGAACTTGATGGGTAATGATTTTTTCTCAACATCTCCAGTAATGGTTCAAGGTTTTCAGTCACCAGTATATGGATAGTGGAGCATAGCTTTAACTTAATTTTTGCCAGGTTTTGGCTGAGGTTTTGGCTATTATTGCTCCTGTTTGGTGTGTGACTGGACTGAACACAGTTAGTTGATATTGGCGTAGCATTACTTGGATTGTGGTAAGTGCTATCATTGCCAATATCCACTTGTGTATATGGTTCTGTGACCAATAATACTTTGAATAAGTGGAATACTGTTTGATCTTGATCTGTTATTGTTATAGGTTTATAGACCTTGCATTGTATTCATTGCAAGTTTACAGTATGGATTTAATCAGTTTGATATCTGGTTTGTCAGCTGACAGAGAGGATCTTGGGGTATTTGGTTTTGGTACAACAAGCAATAATGGCAACAGTAGTGCATCCTTGGGTCCCAAGGCTAGCTGTGGATTGGCTTTTGATCAATTGCACAAGCATATGAGGTCATTAAGGTCACATGTATGGCACTCCAAGCTCTTCAAGGCCTATATGGCCAAAGGTATCACACCTAGAGGGCTTAGGATTAGAATACAGCCTCATGTAAGTGAGGCGGATGAGGAGCTCAGTAGTCAGTGGGGAGCCATCCAGCAGCAAGCTACCATGTCCTTTGTTGAGGTTTTGGCCAAGTACCATGATAGAGTGGTTGATCGTGAGATCAGTGAGGTTGCAAAACTGTGCAGTGAGGTGCAAAAATTTGAAGGAGAATCCTTCTTTACCAGAAATTTGAATAAGGTGGCTACTGATTTAAGCAACCTTGAGGAGCAACTCAAATCTAGAAAAATCAAAAAATTCCAACAAGATCAGTTAGACTATCAGGGTAGCAACCCATTTAGTAATATCAACAAGCAAGTTAGATTTATACAAAGCCAATCCAGAACTCCAAAAAGAAAAAGGCCCAGATCTATTCTTAAAAAATGTCCAGTTGATAATGGATCATCTTCTGATGATCTATCTTCTTGTATGGATAGTGACATGCACCTGGCATTAGATTCACCGACCCCCAAAAGGACACAGGGATTTGTCCCTTTAGGCCAAGATACAAACGAGGGGGGAGGAAACACAGGAAAAATAAACAATATCCAAGGTCTCTTGAGACTAGCAATACAGAAGTAAATGAAAATGTAAATGTTTTGAACTTATCCGATTTCAGTTTGTCAACAACTCACATGTCCATTTTGAATAAAGGACTGACTTTTATTCCTGGCTTTGTGGTCTCTGAAGATTTCTTGGCACAGGATGTAATGTCTTTTCGTAGAATACTCAATCTTAAGTTGCAATTTGGTGATACGGATGGTAACATTGACAATGATACGTTTATATATCATAAATCAAGATATCTTCCCCCTATGCATCCTATAGTGCAACAGTTTCAGAGCAGTGTTCTCAAAGATCTGCACTATCGAAGCTCTGATATTTCATTTAAACCCAATAATTTCTCTCTGGCTGAAAAGGATGCACTTATAGAGTTACAGAATAACAAGGATATTGTCATCATATCTGCTGATAAGGGTGGGACAGTAGTAGTAATGAATTGGTCAAAATATAATAATGAGGCCAAAAGACAGCTTCTTGGTAGACGCTATTATTCAGAAATATCCATCAACCCCACCTTTAGATTCAAGAAGCAAATAGATGATTTTTTGTTAACTGCTAGGGACGAAGGTATTATCACTGATAGGGTTATGCAGCAACTCATGATTCATGATTCTGCTAATCAATACATCTATTTTCTACCCAAAATACACAAAGATCCTATTCATCCACCTGGAAGACCAATTGTTTCAGGAAAAGGATATATTACGGAACCTTTGTCAATTTTTCTTACTAAGTATCTGAAGCCTTTGCTACAATAGGTACGTTCTCGTCTACAAGACACCACAGAACTCCTCAAAATCATTTCTGAAACCCAGTTGGAACCAGGATGGCTTATGTGCACACTCGATGTTAGTGCTTTATATACTAACATTCCTCATCAAGTTGGGCTGGAAGCCATTGGTTATTGGTTGCAGGTGGCTGATTTATTTCAGCATGATTTCAACAACTTTCTTGTAGGTCTTGCAGAACATGTCTTAACTAATAATGTCTTCTTTTACCAGGATATTTGCTATTGGCAAACCAAGGGTACAGCTATGGGGGCATCTTTTGCCCCCATTTATGCTGATCTATTCATGGCATTCATTGAGGAACAAATCATTTATGATAGTAGCCATAATATTTTCCTGGATGAAACTGACATTTGGAGATGCTATTTGGATGATTGCTGGATGGTATGGAGGACAAATGTGGATTACTTGTTGGAATTTATATCCTAGCTGAATGACAATAAATGGGGCCTGCATTTCACAGTTAACCATCATGTAGATACCATCACTTTCCTTGATGTCCTGATCAATAGATTACCTGATCATACTTTAAGTATGCACGTATATAGGAAGTATCCACAATTCAACACTGTCCTCCATGCATCCAGCTTTCATCCCCCTCATATAGCAAGGAATATCCCCAAATCACAATATATACAAATGAGGCGTATTTGTTCTCAGGAATCCACTTTTCAAGAACATAGACAGGACTTGACTAGCAGATTCAAGTCCAGGGGATATCATATGGGACATGTTCTGTGGGCCAGCAACTGGGCGAATACATTGAAAAGGGAGGATCTGTTGACTTATAAATCATGTGAAGAACGGAACCCACAACCCATTAGATTTGTAACCACATATGCAAGGAATTCAGATGCACTTATTAATAGCATATACAGACATTGGAACATATTACAGCGTGACCAAGATCTATTGAATATGTTACCAGATAGGTGTCTGTTTTCATTTCGCAAAGGTAAAAATTTGGCATCCTGTTTCAATCATTATAAACATTCTCATGACAAAAGTTGGTCTCAAGTGACACAAACTACTATTACAGGTGAACCTTTGATTGGATGTTTTCCATGTGGCCACTGTATACACTGTGATAAAATATTTAAGTCCAACCAGTTCACGAGTAAAAACTGCGGCATTGTGTATGACATAAATTTTTTTGCCAGTTGCAGCAGCGATTGGCTTGTATATCTAGCCACATGTACTTGTGAATCTTTCTATATTGGCCAAACATCTTGTCCACTCAGGCTGAGAATCTCAGAGCATGTAAGTAACATTAAGAACAAAAAAATCCAACAATGCATTATATAAACATTGTATGTTACACAAATCAGCTAAATTTACATTTATGATTATTGACGTTGCAAAGGGAAATAAATTAAATAAAACAGGTTGGCATTCCATTCTAGATTCTAAAGAGAAAAAATGGATTGTAAAGCTAGGTGGATTATTTCCACCTGGATTTAATGAGCAATTTTAAATGAACCAATGAAGGTTTTGATTAATTAAGATGCAGGTATATAAACAGTAGTACTTGTTTTTATATTCACCCTGATGAACGCTGTGTTTCTTACCAGCCGAAACCGGTCTGGTTACTTGTTTTTTATGTTGCATTAATTAAAAATTGTGACAAAAAATCAAAAAACATCCGCTGGCTTTACCATAAAGGGCTGCCCTCCGAACAGTTCCATAGGTTCACACCAATTATTGTACTTAAGTAAGTATGAATAGCACAACCAAATGCACCATAGCAATGCTTCGAAAATAGAAATCCACTCCTCAGGAAACAGCAAAAAAATTATTTAATGAGATAAAATCACAACCACAAGACAAAACTGGGATTGAGCGCGCTTTCATCTACAATACATCGACTTCATCAGAATCCATTGTTTGAATGAATCAGTTACCTTAAATACTTGCTGAATACTGAGTTAATTGATTAATGACTAAATTAACAAGACATGTGGAAAGCTTGTTTAAACAACAATACACCCTTCTCATACTTTCTTTCACATTGAACAATCTACCACAAATAGACTAAAATTCTGTGCTTTATATTTACAAAAATCATGGCTTTTTATATATATATATATAATTCGTATTGTTCTTATAATAAGAACCCCAAAAAAAAACACTTATAAGAAAGACAGAAAATAATAATATTAACATTAAAAGTGCTTCATGAAGTTAAAAATACACCAATTACATACACAAATCAATATCAAAACCCTATAAAATTATATATAAATAAACACATCTTGTTATAAATATATGTGTAAATACATGAATAAATATTACTACCTATTTAATTAAAAACTTGTTCAACCCAACTTATTACTTGTATTTAAAACCTTATAAGTACAAAATATGTATAAATAGCTTTATATCAAAACCACTATATAAATAAATAAGTATGAATATAAATATATATATTTATAAATATAAATAATAAAATAATTGTTTGATGTTCGCAAACAATGGTGGAAAATAAATGTTAACTTGATCCATCTTTTTGTTATTAAACTCAGAGCCTAAGGGGTAATGAAAAAAGATTTTTACATAATTGTATCATTTCTTTTTAGGGTTATTAGCCAACAATCTCAATGCTGGCTTAATTGAGAGGTGGTCATTCATCCCACTAGAACCACAGGCATCCAGCCTAAGCTGCCAAATTAGTTCTCTGTATTCCAGTAAGGATTCCCAGTCACCTCCTCTATCCCCTTTCTTAATTAAAAATTATTTCAGGTCACAGTTTGCTGACTCATTGTCTTTTTGGATGTACTTTACTTTATGGAGCCGTGCAATTGCCTTTCGTGCAGGAGGACTTGTTTTGTGGTTACATAGGTTTTTACAGTACCTGGCAGCACTTATTTGGATAAAAGCTAGAGGGGTAGGCTTCTAGCAGTCAGTAGGTCAACAGAGAGGCAGAAAATTGTGCTTTTGTTGGGTCACACAGATAAACACAATGAGGCATCTTGCACTGATAACAGTAATGGGTGAGCATGTAAAGGTAGGTAGCCAGCAGATAATAAAATAAAAAACATCTACGAACAGTGTTATGACTTGAAGGTCTTTCTCTCAGCCCTCAATTCCAGTTGAAGTGAATGAGATGGTATATATTTGATGGGCCTCAGGACTTGATGTCCACGGGGATATTGATGTACAAATATTTTAAATTCAATGACGTGATTCCTATACTTCATTCCACAATTTGGTTATAGCAGTGATGATCATGCAGGTTCATTAATGGATGAGAAAAATCAAACAATGATTTATGTTCATTTATATCAGTGCTTTCAACGTGTTCTGGCAACATAGCTCTCTGAGGAATGAAGGCTGGAAGGATTATGTGTCTCCAACCATTTTAGATAGAGTGGTTGTGCTGATCATGAATCTTTCATTTTTAATATGGATCTCTTTTATACTCCACATTTTGTAAATGGTTTTCAGCATATTGCCTTGGCAGTTTCTTTGCTACTAATGCAGTACTCCCCTCCCAAATAGTCACAATTCTGACTTTTAGCTTACCTAACTATTATTGAAGGAAGACAAGGGCAAGAAAATGCTACTAGATATTAAGAAGCTGAAAACAAAAGTAGTAAAAATGTAAGTAAGGATGTGAACCCTAAAGACAGGATGCTTGCAGCCTTCAAAGTAAACCTAGATAATCGGGTGAGCAGTTCAAATTGTCCACCCTCTCACCAACCCCACCGCCCCTTATCTTACTTTCCTTGAGGCTATTGGAAACGTTTAAACAGACTTCATAAGTTCATAGTTGTTTACTAGACTAACAATCACAAGGGTCTTTTTAAGCCTAGCCATGCATTCCAAATCTCTGAAAAGTTCTAGTACCCTTGATAAGTGTAAGCAGGGGCTTGGGAGGTGAAATATTTACAAGAAGGGGCCTGGGAGATGAACCATTTACAGACTGCCTGTGTCCATTAGAGACATAGATGCCAAACCAGGGATGAATTTCCTGAATGAATTTCCTGTTACCCATGCAATTATCCAAGTTACACTTGAATTGGATTAGGGAGAAACTCTGCCTCACATGGATGGGGAGCCCGCTCCATAGAAAGGGTAATCTCTGGAATACATACCTATCTCTCTAGCAGGTCCTATTAATATAAACAAGAGCACAAGAAAAAAGCCCAGGGGGTGCCACTTGACATGAAGTGCAGTAAAAAGATGAGCCACTGATATAAAACTTGAATAAAACATACACAAATTGCAAAACCAATTGAAACCACCAAGGCATGATAAAAAATAATAAAAGAACTCTTTTATTCAAAACCAAAGAGAGTTGAGCACTTTCGTCCTCAATAAATGGACTTATTCAGAACTTGAATAAAAGTGTTTTAGGTCCTATTTATATCACAGACAAAGTTTCAGTCTATGAAATGGATAATTCTGGTGCTGTTTGCTCTGCAGATATGCAGAGGTCCATCAGAGTGGGGTCTGACATTGCCTTGTATGCCAGGCATAGATCTTCCCTCAACAGCCTGTAGGAGACAGAATACAGGGGTAGGGCCTTGAGGTGGTCTGCATAAGACATGTTACTTACACCCTGTATTCTTTTAGTGAGGAACATCTGAGGACATTACAATTGTTGGATATGCTTGCTTAGGTAGATACCAAAGGGGGCATTGTACTCAATGATAGGTCTGATGAATGCCAAATACAGTGAAACAATATCTTCCTTGGATCTAGATGCTATACCTTTGTTTATAAATTGCACAGCACAGAATGATTTCTTCACTACTGCAGACACATGGTCAAAGGCTAGATTACTATGTGTGTCCCATGTCCCTGACCACTGGGTCAACTATTAGTTTTGTGTTGTCAATAGGACAGCTATCAGGGGTGGATGACTTCCTGAAGGATACTATTATGCATTTCTTGGCATTTAGTTTTAGTCCGTGACTCTGACACCAATTGTTTGTCTGTGTCAGCCCTTCTTGGAGAACATTTGTGTCAGTGGGAGATTTGGTGACAGCTCCTAATTTGCAATCATCTGAAAATTTAGTCAGCCAGAGGCCAATGACATTGGCCTTTACTTCAGAGAAGTAAATGCCAAAAAAGAAGCGACTGATCCCTGAGGGACTCTGCTTGTGATTGGCTTTTTTGTAGAGCTGCACTCCCCAATTCTAATTTACTAGGGCCTATCTGTGAGACAGATGACTATCCACTGGGAGAGATATGGGTTTAACCTCTTAAGTTTATCAATAATGCCTGAGTGAGGTGCTGTGTCAAATGCATTGGCCAGGTCAAGGTAGTAGTGTGAAGCATTTTGCCCTCATCCATTCCTTTGGTTACCTTCTCAAAGAATTCCACCAGATTGAGTAGGTGTGACCTGCCCTTGATGAAACCAAACTGGGTTGGGTACAGTGGAGGTTTTCTATGTCATTATTGATAATTTCTATGATAATTCTTTCCATGGCTTTGCATATGAGACTTACGGGTCTGTAGTTTCTAGGGTCTGAAGATAATCCACCTTTGTGCAGCTAGATGACTTTTGCTGTTCTCCATTCATGAGGCGAACAATCTATTTGGATTCTACAGTTAAATACAGTTAAATAGCAATTCCAGAGGGCCTGATAGGTCAAATGTCATGCTATTTAGAAGGCATTCTGAGATATTGTCTGGTCCTAATGATGCAGTGTTCTTGGATTTGAGAGAGTAATAAGGCTGTGTTCCCTAGTATTAGCAGGGGGAGTTATATTTGATGGTATTTCCTGATGAAAGGTTGATGGGGGAGAGTTGTAAAGTTAGAGCTGAATTTGTCATTGAGTAGGTTTGCTATATATTCTGGCTCAGAATAGGTCACTCCATTTACATGAGTTCTGCACACAGTTGTGTATTGCCTTTGAGGTTCCAGACATAACTAAAGAATACCTTGTGGTTATCCTTGGCTTGAAAGGCCAAATTTACCTCAAATTTGGCTTTGGTAGACTTTATTTGTCCACTGAGGTGTTTGTTTAGTTTAAGAGTGCATTTATCCTGCTGGGTGCTGCACCTCCTAATGTTTGCCATGATTTTCTGTAATACAGCCTGTTTATATTGTGATTCCACCAGGGTGGCTTGTTTTTTGAGTTAGTTTTGTATGTCTTCCTGGTGTATACAGCTGCCTCTATGCAGCTATTAACATACTTGCATAGAGTTTCTGTGAACAGTTCTGCATAAGCAGCAGTGTATTCAGGGATTATGGGGGCTTGAAATTTTTCTAGGTTATTACTTAATAGTAGGAAGTTAGCCTTAGAGTAGTTCCTGAATTTTCCAGGGTTAGCTGGGGTTCCAGGTTTTATTTTTACTTCAAAGGAAAACATTCTGTGGTCTGACCTTAGCAGCAAAGACATTACACTTGGGTGTGTGCAGCACTTTTCCATATTAGTCAGGACCAGATCCAGTATAGTTGCACCCCTGGATGGTGTATTGACAATCTGGTCCAGGGAGTTTGTGTTTACAAAATCCAGGAATGTGCCTGTCCATTTGGTGTCACATACAATTTCCAGTTAATAGTATGGTAATTAAAGTTGCCCATGAATATAGTATTGGGTTGGATGGTGAGTGTTTCCAGTAAGTTTAAATACATGGTATGGACTTCCTGGATCATAGAGGGGAACCTATAGCTTGCAAGGAAGCAGTATTGGATTTTGCCTATGGTGATGCATGTGGAGAAGCTCAAGTGCATTGTCCTGTTTGACCAGCCTTGAGGTATATTTATTTTTGATGCAAATCAGAACACCTCCACCTTTATTCCTTGTCTGTGTAGTAGCTGCTCTAATGTGCAGAAGGCATTATAACCTTGCACTGTTGTTGTGCTCTTCATGGTTTTAAGCCATGTCTTAGTGACTGCACAGACATCAGCATTCTCTAGGATGAAGAGAGCTTCTAGGGAGTAGAGTTTTTTATTTAGACTCCTAATCTTGAGCAGTAATACCTATAAATTTTCTTAGTTTTGTTTTACTATTAGATATACTTTCAGTTTGGCATTGCCAAAAAAGGCACTATGGGGGAGGACAATGTTTTAGCTAATATTCAAAAGCCTAGCGGAGAGAGGTACAGACCATTCCTGTCAAAGCCGCATGGTCTGTTGACAATCTCCTTCCATGCTGTCAAATACTGCAGCTCCTTAGAATGACACTAGAAACAAATCCAGTTATTAAAGTCAGTCATCTTTTGCTCATATTGTAGCATTGTCCTTTGCGAAGGTAAAATGCTGCTGAATGCTAGGTTCATACCAGTCTGGGACACATACTTTGAGAGTTCCATGATGACTCTCTTCATATAGTCTAGGGAGGTATTTCTCAGATCATTTACACCCACATGGACTATGACTGAGTCATACTGGTACTTGTGGTCCAATGTCTGAGTGCATGTGTAATGTGGCACATCAAGGCCCCTGATAAGCAATTGACTGTGACTTTCTTCTTACTCAGCCTCGTGAAAGGGACATCAGTGTGTCTCACAATGGAGTCTCTGATGACCAGAATTTTGAATTGTATGGTGGCTTGCCTTATGAGCTTAGAGGTAGAGGTTCCATGAGATGTGGCTGTATGTGTTGATGTGGGTGTTGCTTTCAAAGAGTGCATTTGGGGCTGCTTAGGACGTTTGTTATGTGTACTTCATCTAGGACATTTTTGGGGTTTAGGAAGGTTACATTTAAGTGCCTCAGCATATGTGTGCTATGTGTCAGCTTTAAATTGTGTGTGATGGGTGCAATGTGTGTACTACTGACAGCCTTATTGACATCAATAGTGCTTTTATGTGAGAGCATTGTGTAACATTGTGTGACATTGTGTAAATACATCTCTCACATAACATATCTGTTTGAGAATTTATTGGTTGTCAGTAAACATGAGGCAATTTCTACATTGCCTCAGGATGTCCTTATTCACCAAGCCGGTAACAGAGATAGTGGGAAAGTTCATAACCATGGCAACAGACCCTTTTTTATGTCAGTGTAATGTCAGGAGTATCCAGTTTGCAACTCTGGGAGAAGTGCTTGTCACTGCAAACTAGTCTTCCTATGTGCAACTAGGTATTGGTGAAATTTCAATGGTGCTTTTACAGGAAAAATGTCACTTCGGGGTATCTGTGCCTATACAGGGCACTGTCAAACACTTGAGCGGAAACTAATAAGTAGAACCCTGATGATATATGGATAGAATATTTAGGGAGAAACTCTGAAGTTAGAAGTAAATCAGCAGTACTTACTGAAAACAAAGAATTAGCTTGTCAAGAATGATGAAAAGAGGGGAGTCACCTAAAAGGCTATTGCCTGGCTACTACTAGTGTTGGTCTCACCACAGCTTTAATCTGATGGGGTACAATGCTCCCTTGCTTCCTCTCTCACCAGAAGCAGAAAAGTAGCACCAATCCCAAAATGAGCAGCAGGCCACAGCCTGTTTGGTGATCCGCAGTCTTGTCCCAGATGATGCAAGGGTCTGTAGGCTTGTTGTAGCCTTTTCCTGGTAGATGCCTTGAATAGCAACCAGACCATTCAGGAAGTTCAAGCACAGACACTCACTGCCCAACCAAAATCATTCAAGTGCACTCTACTTCTTCTCTCACCAGGAGCAAAATATAAGCACAAATTCCAAGGTGGCACCCATGAAATAGTTATTAGGCTTTCTGGTGATCAGCAATCCTCAGAAAATAATGTCCCCGTGTTCCTTGTCTTACCAGGAGTAAAACAGAAACACTAATCCCAAGATGACTACTGGGAGTCAGAAAGTGGGTTCACCAATAATTGGTGGTCTTTAACTATATTTTGTAAATTTTAAAGGTAAGATGGAAAAATGGGTTAATCTCCTAAGAGCTGCAGTGTGCACTAAGCAGTTAGATATGAAACTAGGGTAACTTAAGCGTTGGCTATCTAAGTGGAGAGCCACTAATTTTAAAAGAGCAAGATAGAAGGAAAGGAGATGTCACACAGTAGTCTAGCTCTGTGAATATAGTGGGATGGCCAATACACTTAAATAAGTGAAGGGGAGTGATTTCACAAAATGATAATTTTATGCTTATTGACAATAGCCAATTAAAGATGACAGGGAAGGAGATATGTAGTCAAATTAACATAAAAACACAACAGCACAAGGCTGGGAGGGTGGGGAAAAAATTTCTGTATGACTCACAAGAGACACAGTTGTGGTCTCTTTCTTAGTTTAAATACACAATCAAAAGCAGAATACAAGTAACACACAATATAAAGAAAATAAATCACAGTATGAAAAATAAAAAAAGGCAATAAAGCAAAACGAAATACAAAATACATGAAAGCAAAAACAAACAAACCTTTCCCTCACAGCAAGTTGTAACAGTCTTTTTTTTTGTTAGGCATGTATTGGCCTGTAGACTGATTTCCTAGTCTATTGCCTATGAACATAGGATCTGTCAGAAAGCAAATTATAGTGAATGTCTATTTTCTGATAGACCGTCTTCCCACCTAAAAGAAAATCAGATGTAAGTCAGAATCAATTGTAAGTCAGGATTTTATCCCTAAAAATATTATTTGAATGGCAACCACAGGATAATATAATTTTATAATTATAATGTTAGATTATAGCAATACTGATTTTATGAGCTGCCAATCAGTATGTTTTTTTGTTTGTTTGTTTTTCTTTATTTGTTTTTTTTTTTTTAGGCATGCTGAATATAAGACCTCCTAATGCAAGGATTGCAATACAGGTGACTGTTAAATTCAGCATTAGAGATCAGGGCTGCAACTGACTGATGTGGAACAGTAATGAGCATAACACCAGTAGGCCCTCCCATTTAGGACATTACAAAATATCCTCTGCATGCACAGCAGCATATATGTGGCTGCCAGGGGCTCCACTCTGTGTTCCCCATTCATAGGTTCATAGATACTTACTGGGCTGTTCTTCTGTGTGGATCTTTAGAAACCTAGCCATGCATTATCATGACAATTTTTTAGCCCACAGAAGAGCAGAAAATCTACATGCTGCCTCTATCTATGAGGGACAAGGGTGGCAAACCAGGGGTGAATTTGCAGTTGCCCATCCATTCACCCAGGTCCTGTTTGAATACTATAAGAGCATTACTGTGTATTATGTGAGCAGGATGTTAACTCCAAAGAAGTGTCATTGTCTGAGATACATATCTATCCCTCCAACATGTTCTACTTAATATGCAAAAGACAATGAGCTTTCTTGAATGGGTGTTTTTGCCCTCATTGGCATTGGACTTGTGAATGTGCAATATGTCTGAAAGGATAGGGTCAGTTTAGGGTATGTATGCAAGGCAGAGATCAACCCTCAGTGGCTTGAATGATATCAAGTGGAGAGACAAAGCTTTAAGACAGTCCTCATAGGTTTTGTGGTTTAGGCTTTTGATATTCTTAGTAAGAAAACATTGTGAGTATTCAAGTTGTGTCAAAAGTTTGGTCAGGAATATAGTGAAGGGGCATTATACTCACTGACTGACCCGGTGAGTGTGAAATACAGTAGAGTGATCACATCCCAGGACCAGGACACCATACCTTAGTAATAAGATGCACAAGGGAAAAGGACTTTCTTACAGTAGTGGATACTTGGTGATCGACAGTTTATTGTCAGCATAAGTTCCCAGGTCACTAACCACTGGATCGATTTTCTGGGGTGTGTTGCCAATGTGATAGCTACAAGAGACTTTTCCCCCTCCCAACTGGTCTACAGCCCCAGGGGGATAATACTGAGAGCATCAAAATTAAATACAATAGGACCAAAAAGCAGCAGATGCTCAGCTGGACGATGTGCAGTAGGTGAGAGGCACGGGCAAAAGAGTGAAAAAAAAATGTTCATGTACACCAATCTATTTGCTGAAACACTCTGCAACTATGGGTGATCTGATGTCTCCTAGAATGTCATTTCTCTTATCCAGTCTCTCCAAAGTGATAAGGAATAGAACGTCTTTTTATTAATTTGCTGTACTATGATGTCATTGTAGTGAACTATTTATATCATTCTTTGAAAGTGATTTACTTTTCTCCATGATTGTGTATTTACATACATAAATGTCAGTGTGGGGAGACCCCCCCCCCCCACATGGAGGATTTGGTGGAGTTTTTGATGTTGCCCGAATGACATGCTTTTAATCGTATTCTTACTTGAAAGTTCAGTAGATGTTTAAGTTGATCAATTTGATTTACCAGATTTGCTGTTGGTAGTTGGATAAACCTTTTTATAGGGGGGCCCTATACATACTGCAGAACATGGCTTTTCTCATTCCATTTCCCTAGACTAATAACAAATATGGAGAAGAAAATGAAACAAGGGAGAAAACCCCAGCAGACATAGTCTGAACTGCACTGGCGATTTGTGATGTCAGCTTCTCAAATGTCCAAAGTAGAGCATGTTTATGTTAATGTGAGATTTTGCAGGATAAACTATTCCCACAATTATTGTAAAGAACGGTATTTCACTATATTACCAAAATAAAGTATTACAGCTGTTTATGCTGTTTCATATAATGTTTAGGTGATTCAGGCATAAAATAATTGCATTATGCAACTGTTAAAGAAAACTTAGGAAATCCTATTTACCCTAAAATTTCAGGACATTTGCTATTTTCCATTACTTTTTTCACATGAAACAACTGCCCAAATAGGAAATGTCTTACACCTTGAGTGACAAAGTATAAGATCACAGCTTTAAGGAGTCAGGATATCGATATGGCCTGTGTGGCCTAATACGCTAGGTTTGATAACTTATGAACTTATGAATACAGAGGGACATGCAGTAACAGACACAAACAGATGCAACCTTCTACTTGTATCTGAACAAAGATCATTTGTCCTCACCCTCGACTGTCCATTATTCTTCTCAAAACACACAGACATTATGATTAACAAACTTCACTCACAGCTAAAATTGTGATATAAAATATCCTCCTTACTTATACCAGTCTCCTACCAAGCAATAGCACCAAACATATTAATTCCAGAAATTGAATATGGTCTTCCATTAGTAATGTTCTACTCAAGCACAAATGCACACAAAAATAGTAAGAAAGCAATTAACAAAATATGTAGATTTGTATTACTTGCTAATCAGGGAACCCATCATTCCTTGCTCTTATCCAATGTAAAATGGATACCAATGAATGAAAGAGTGACCTACTCAGCATCAGGTTGTGCCATTGGCCCCTTTAAAATCCAGGTTGTAAAGCAGATACTACAGCTAAGCACTGCAGGGTATAATAAAGTGAGGATGCTCCTTCCCTGCTTAGACCCAGATTTAGGATGGATATGGGTGAAAAGGCATTTGTGAATCCTGCCACTTGGCATCTAGAAGCAATTCCAAATAGAAATAAAGTATGAAGATACTTTACACATGTAATAAACGCAAGCTGAAAGAGTCCCTTGTTAAGGAATGTGCCTGTGCCGGCTATAAAGAAAGACGGATTCTGTGTGCAATATTCATACTGCACTCACTTATTCTTTCCCCAGTTTGCGTTTTACTTTTCTTGCTGCTTTGACATCAAACGCTGTACTGTAAATATTGAGCTATTTTAACAAGCATGATGTCCCTAAATATTTTCTAGCGGCAACTATAAATCACAAAGCATTTTCCAGTACATGTTGTAAATAAACCCACTATTAAATGAAGATGTTACTGCAAAATTATATGCATTTATTTACTCAAAATATTGTTTGTAAATTTGCAGTCGTCTTTATCAGCACTGCAAATATCTGTCTACTCAAAATATTTGGTGTAAACCTACATTTTACTATTTCTGTCTGCATTACAAATAGTTTGCTTTTCTAACTCTGTTTGTTTATCTATTTATTTTGACCAGGAAAGTCTAACTGGGCAAAAATGCCCCTTTTCCATGAGGACCCAGGGAGAAAAGCTTCAAACAACAAGAATAAAAATATGTAGTAGTAATGTTCTAGTACAAAGAGTTCTAAGAGAAATACAATAAAAAATGGAAGCAACACATAATAATGGTCTAATACAAAGAGTTTTAATGAAACATTTCATTATGAATAGAAACAACATATAGTAATAGTCTAATACATATCATTCTAAGGAAACATGATATTAATATAAAGATCTTTTATAGTGATATTCAAATTGTCAAACATTAAAACAGGGGAGTACTACAGGAGCTTGAGTCCCAAGTGTCTGAAAAAACAGTGTTGTGAAGCAAGAGACTGAAGTGCCTTGTAGATCAGCTAGGCTGCTGCTCCCACTCAAACTCAAATATGAGTCCTGGCAAGCAACTTGGAAAGAGAGTGGGAATTTTAGGGATAAAGAATGGGAAGAGTTTTAGGCTTAGAGAGCTGGAAGGGGGGTTAGGCTCAGGCAGCAATCAGGGAATTTAGGCATAGGGAGAAGGTTGTAGTTTTAGGGATTGATTGGAGACATTAGGGTTATGGAGGTGTAGTGGAGGATTAATGTAAGGGATCTAGGACTCTGGATGGGAACTAAGCAGGAGTTTTAGGGTTAGAGTTTAACAGGTGTATAGAACTGGGTGTGGAGAGGGCTAAATACAAGCAGGAAATCAGGGTAGTGGCAGTTCAAGCACTCATATTTTTGAACAAATGACAGTAAGCATGTATGTCTCAAACTAATAGCACATGAGCACATGTAGAAGACAATTAAATACTGTAACTTGATATTACATTTGGAAGAAAAGGAGGTAGTGTAGAGGGAATAAGAGGAAATTGAAAGTGGGAAGAGGCAGTGAAGAGAAATGACTGGGAAATGTTGGAGTTTAGGGAAACTGGAGGAAAAATAAAGAGAAATGGAGATGAGGTACCACAGCTTTATAACTGGTCTGTTGCTTGTACTTAAGGTGTCTATAAGCCAGGTGTCATATAGGTATATTAGTGGCCTGAATATTCCACGTTATTCTCGCAAGGTACATATGCACAGTCAGGTGTTGTTTTAATTTAGGTTTGATGCCTTTTAATTTGCCTACTTGTTTTAATGTAAGCAGCAACTTGTTCCAAAGTTTAGTGACATAAGTGGAAGAGAGAGTATCTCCTGCAGAATGGTTTGACTTTGTGGTTGCCAAAAGATGCTTTTCACTGAGCCACAATGCTATAAATGCTAAATGCTGATAAAGGATGCTTTTTACAAGAGCGGAAGTTATCAGGTGTTAGATAAAATTATGGGTTATGAGTAGCCAGATGTAGATTGTGTTGTATTAGCTCTAACCATTGCAGTTGTTTTAAGGCCAGACATTGGGGAGTACTATATGAGGTTTTGAGCAAATTCTGATACTTTGTTGTAACATGCCTCTGATTTTGTTGTGTGGTTTATAGGTTTGTAAATATGGATGATCCATACAGGAGTGTACGAAGGAGGTAGGACCAGGCAATGGTTTTCCTTGTAACATCAGTTAAGCATCTTTTTGTCATTTTCTTATGACTTGCTGTATGTGCTGATTAAATTTCTGATTTTTATTGCTAGTTACACCAAGTAGTTTTGTGTGGGTGACAGTAACTTGGGTGAGGTAATATTAAGTAATGTGATATCTCTAAATATTTGATGTTCTAAACCTTTGCCCTTATGGGCCCAGGTCATGGATAAAAATGGTCTGGTTACCAGCCCCTATTGGAAATGACAGAATATCTAGTCATTCTGATACCCAAACTCTATTCAACAAACACATTTATAACTAAAGTGTAAGAACGGACTGTTAGTCTAATCAGAGGACTTCAGTATTTGTCAAACAAACATTTCATAACAAAATAAATACAGTCCTGCCACTTATCCATCATCAGTGTTTCTAAGACTATGCTGAATAAATTTGTCAAAGGATGAGTCCATACCATGGACAATCTAAGGCTATGCTGAGTGTCTGATCTGACTCTGTATACAGTGAGATGTTGGATTACTTGTTGGTACAGCACCTTTTCTGAGACCTTGCAAGATGACGTAATAGGAGGTATTATTGTAGTTTAGCAGACTCTGCTTAAAGCTTCCTTATGCATTGTCAGGATGAAAGTATCTTTATAAAACATAGGATCTATGTCTTCCAAGGGAGTACTGACTGAATGATGATGTTTACAACAAAGACGGCAAAGATATTTGACACAGTGTGTGGTAACCTGGGCTGCAGGCAGTCTAATGAGACTGTGGAGTCCAGTCTTCATGGACAGCAATATACTTTGGTGGACTAAATAAGAGAACAGCAAATGATGTATATCCAGCTGACCTGTCTTTAAGTGCAAAATGGTTAAGTATTTTGTATGTGTGAGTAAGCTAGTTAATTGTGCCAATGTTCCCATGATACATGTAGAAACATGCAGTTGTGCCTAGTAAATCATACATGAATAGCAAATACTATGTAAATTACAGAAGACTTTCAATACTGACCATCTAGAAAATACCATAAGCTGAAATAATAAGTAAAATAATGTGATTCACCATAGATCCCCAAAATCAGTACTTTCAACCGAGTATATAACACTGAGGTTGCTCTGTACTGTCCTAATTCTGGAGTCCTACAAATGTGTTTATACTTCACAAGGCAGCTGATCTCATCCAGAAAGGTTTTCATTAATGGATATCTAAAGCTTAGAAATACAGTATTTTTTTTTTTTTGCTTTACTTGCATGTAGAGTATTTTTTACTTTAGTAGGTTCGATTCTCAGCTAGAGCGTCTTCTGCGTGGAGACATGCGTGATTGGGCGTACCTTCATTGAAGGCTGTGCATCAGGGCTGGTAACTCAGCACGTAAAAATCAACTACCAATCATTAGCATCATTAGCGTTATCATTATATTATATTATCATTATAATATAATTATCATATTATTATTATAATTATATAATATAATTATTATAATTATCATTATACTCATTAGCGGAGTTCCGCTGTGGCGACCCCTAACCGGGAAAAGCCAAAAGACACAACAACAGTTGTACAAACAATACAGAGCACAACATTTGAAGGACAGCTACCATATTGCAGAAACAAGAGAAACACACACACACACACACACACACACACACACACACACACACACACACACACACACACACACACACACACACACACACATACACACACACACAAAATCATCACTGTTGGACTCGAACCAACTACCTATCCAGTTACACAATCTAGAGAGCTCAGTATCAACCACAAGCATCACAGATGTCTAACTTCTACAGGGAGAGAGGAGAGTATACTTTGTCAGGATGACCTCATCGGTGTGCTGCAGAGAGATGTTTGTGTTAAAATGGGGTACGTTGAAGGGGAATCCTCTCCCAGTTTAAATGTTTCTCCTGACTGGAACTGGATACAGCACAGATGTTGATGTAGCTATAATTACCTGACACAACACACATACATTTACCACTGTTGCATTTGAACCACTTACCTATCTAGTTACACAACCTAGAGAGCACAGAGTGAACTACATGCACCACAGCAGTAGTCTGACTTCTACAGGGAAAGCATGCATTTTTTTCTCAGGATGATCTCATCACTGTGTTGCAGAAGTTGTTTGTTTTAAAAGTGGGAAAGAACCCTCACCCAATGTAAATGTGTCTCCTGAGTGGGACTGGACACACAGCATCAGTTGTTCAAGCTATACTTATCTGATACTAGGCACACAAACATATACACACACACACACACACACACACACACACACACACACACACACACACACACACACACACACACACACACACACACACACACACACACACACACACACACACACACACACACACACACACACACACACACACACACACACACACACACACACACATTCATCACTGTTGGATTTGAACCACCTACCTATTTGCACAGTCTAGAGTACACAGTATGAATCACAAGCACCAAAGGCGAAGCATTACTTTAAATGTGTGAAAATACACATTTGTAAGGATTATTACATTAATATTTTGCAAACAAGAAAGTATGCTTCACACATTTTTGTGAAAAGGTGTGTGTTGACATGCAGAAGTAACAGCAATGTGCTTGATCCCTTGTAATTACATACTGCTCAGATAATGTATCTGTCCTTTCAGTCATGTACATTATATTACTGTGAGTGACATGTACATGTTTCATGGTATGGTGTCTTGATAATCACACTTGTGAAACAGCAGATGGACAACCAATCATTCATGAGTGTTCATCTAAGGATGACTGTATGCAAACACTAATCATTTGTTATTCTGATTTTCACTTGTATTGTCTCATGACTGGACAATGTGTAGTGCAAATACAACCACACAGGTCAAACTATGACAGTGCACTGCTGAATACCACTGATAAGGTATGTGTAAAAGGTTCCACAACATTGTACATCATTTCCAAGTCTAAGTGATGGATTACAGACATAGCATTACAGAATGATGTATTCAGGCAACACCACAATGAAATCCACATATGTTGACTACAACACTTCATTAAGACATTCAGAAGTTGTGCACTCCAGATAAGGTAGTGTGCACCCCAGCATGTAAGCAGGCATTCCAAAAGCCTAAAGGAGCTTTGTAAGGACCCCCCTGGGTTAGGCAGTCCAGATTACAGCATAGAATTTGTGGTTCAGGTGGATGCTTCAAACCATGGGGTGGGGCTGTACTTAGCCAGGTTTCTTCAGAGGGAGAAGAGCACCCAGTGGTATATCTTGGTCATAGAGTCCAACCCAGGGAGGAATACTATCAGATATAGAAAAGGAATGTCTAGCCATAGTATGGACACTGCAGAAACTTCAGCCTTATCTTTATGGAAGGAAATTCACTGTAGTTACAGACCACAATCCCTTAACATGGGCACACAGAGCCAGCCAGCAAAATGCCATGTTATTTATGTGGCGCTTAGGATTGTAGGCATATGACATGACAGTACAACACCATAGTGGGGCCTGCAATGCCAATGCAGATGGCTCTCAATACAGGGAATGGGGTAACATATTCCCAGATAGAAATCCTTGGAACCAAAGGCAATGACAGCAACAACGCCAACAAGCACACGACCAGAGATATCACCAGGAACCGGATAGTTTATGGAAAAACTCTGCTTTAATTTAAATTTCACAAATAAAATGTGCACAAAAAAAGTTTAAAATCACAAAATGCAGTCAAGCGCTTTCGCCCGGGCTCTCCCAGGCTTTATCAAGACAGTGTTATAGTCAATGTGCATTCAATTTATACTTTTGTCACTCCATTAGCCAATTATACAATTAAGTATTTAGTGTAATCTCATTATTATATAGTTCTCTTATGTTTAAAGATATATACTTGGTATTACCAACAATTGCAAAAACAGAACATTGGAAATACATCAGCAGCAGCAAAAACATCCTATGAAAAACTTCCTAAATATTTTCTACCATCATTACTTTTTATATTATTTATATAATATTTTAATAGCATTTCATATCATTGTATTATAATTGTATTACAAGGGTCCCACTTAATTAAAAACTATTTTTAAAAATTCTTATTAAAATCACATTATGTTATGATACGATGGATGCTAAAATTAATCATATAAATTTGAACATAACTATAAATATAAGTTTTACATATAAATATTCTTATGTGTAAAATATTCAGCTTTAAAAAATCTTAATATTAATTAATCTTGATGAATTTATGAATCTTAATGTTGGTTATAATAATCAAAAATTTTTTTAAAATATAAATTAATACTTTCTTACCATTGGATATAATGCTTAAAATCCTGTTTATAAGCATTTTAAATCCACTTTGTTAGGACTGTGTTAAGCATTTATAAAAACTAAATCCTTCCACATTAGTTGTAGTGGCCACCCCTAAATAGAAATGACCAGTTCATGAAGCATGCATTCTTTAAAACCTTAGCATCTATATTGTATACCATAATTGTTTAAAATACCTTCTATAATTTGGCCCTACGTAACTTAAGAGCACTGTTGATACTGATTGCATCATTAAGCCCTGGTGGTCTTGTGGCATTCAGTTTTATTTGCCACAACAGTTCTTTATATTCCAGGGATGCTTCCCAGTCCCCCCCTCTTACATTATAAGAAACTTGTTCAAGGACTAAAAATTTTAAACACATGTTATCACAAATCAAGGAGTGCTTATAAAATGCATTAGATTCTTTCTTATTTTTAATTTCATACATATGTTCATACACTCTTCTTTTTAAAACCCTTTCCGTTTTTCCCACATAAAAACTCATACAGTGTTGGCAGATTCCCAGGTAAACTACACCTTTTGAGTTGCAATTGAAATGCCCTGATGGGAACAAGTTCATGTTTCTGGATTTTAAATAAATGCCTTTCTTGTCCAGAATATAACAACATTGACTACAAGCCTTACATTTGTAAGTTCCCCTGATCTGATGATTCTCATTATTACTGGTTGGCACTTGTTTTTCCAGTAATTCTTTAAGATTGCATTCCCTTCTTCTAACAAAATGTGGTCTACTTGGGATATTTTTCTTCAGATCTTCATTGATAGAGAGAACTGGCCAACATTTGGCTATAATGCCCTCAATTTCCGCACTATTCCTGTTATATGTGTATAGAAAAGGTAAATTTTCTGTTTTGTCCCTACTTATATTACTAATATTTTGCTGGGTAGTTGTAACACCTAGTAATGGGGAAAACTGTGTGGACCTTTTTTGGGAAATTTCGTTAAATATAACCTCAAACATATTGTTTGGGTATCCTTTTTCCATGAAAAGATTTCTTAAATATTCACATTCTTTCTGGTATAATATATCAGTACTACAGATTCTTGATGCTCTTATTAACTGGCCTCTTATAATTCCCCTTTTTTGAAAATACGGATGGTTGCTCTCATAATGCAACAGCATATTTGAGTATGTGTCTTTTCTAAAAATGCAAGATTCAAATTGCTTAGATATACTATTTTTCCTTAACAATATGTCCAAATAATGTAGCTCAAAAGGATTGATTTTATGTGTGAATTTTAAAAAGCAAGTAGAACAATTGATATATTGCATAAATTCATCAAATTCATTAATGTTGCCCTTCCACAGAATACAACTATCGTCTAAAAATCTTTTGTAATGTACAATGTATTCCGCCCATTTTGTTGAAAAGATAAATTCCTTTTCCCAAAAATGCAATACCAAGTTTGAGTAAGCCGTGGCACAAGGTGTACCCATTGCCACCCCTTTGTTCTGCTTAAATAATTCCCCATTGAAAACAATATAGTTATTCTTTAAAATAATTTCCATAAATTCAACTATTAAATTAATAACTTTACTACTAAAGCCTGATTTTTCAATGAGTATCCTACTAAACCATTCTATTCCTATTGTGTGCGGAATACTTGGGAATAAGTTTACAATGTCAATTGTAACCATATAATTGGTTGCTTTGTAATATGAATTTTTTATCCCTTTAAGAAATTCCCATGAATCCTTACAAATCCTTACAAATTAGATCAGATTACTGAACCTCTAGGAAAATTCATTGATATATCAACTAAAAAACTGGTTTCATCTATAGAATGCATTTGTAAGGATTCATGGGAATTTCTTAAAGGGATAAAAAAATCATATTACGAAGCAACCAATTATATGGTTACAATTGACATTGTAAACTTATTCCCAAGTATTCTGCACACAATAGGAATAGAATGGTTTAGTAGGATACTCATTGAAAAATCAGGCTTTAGTAGTAAAGTTATTAATTTAATAGTTGAATTTATGGAAATTATTTTAAAGAATAACTATATTGTTTTCAATGGGGAATTATTTAAGCAGAACAAAGGGGTGGCAATGGGTACACCTTGTGCCACGGCTTACTCAAACTTGGTATTGCATTTTTGGGAAAAGGAATTTATCTTTTCAACAAAATGGGCGGAATACATTGTACATTACAAAAGATTTTTAGACGATAGTTGTATTCTGTGGAAGGGCAACATTAATGAATTTGATGAATTTATGCAATATATCAATTGTTCTACTTGCTTTTTAAAATTCACACATAAAATCAATCCTTTTGAGCTACATTATTTGGACATATTATTAAGGAAAAATAGTATATCTAAGCAATTTGAATCTTGCATTTTTAGAAAAGACACATACTCAAATATGCTGTTGCATTATGAGAGCAACCATCCGTATTTTCAAAAAAGGGAAATTATAAGAGGCCAGTTAATAAGAGCATCAAGAATCTGTAGTACTGATATATTATACCAGAAAGAATGTGAATATTTAAGAAATCTTTTCATGGAAAAAGGATACCCAAATAATATGTTTGAGGTTATATTTAACGAAATTTCCCAAAAAAGGTCCACACAGTTTTCCCCATTACTAGGTGTTACAACTACCCAGCAAAATATTAGTAATATAAGTAGGGACAAAACAGAAAATTTACCTTTTCTATACACATATAACAGGAATAGTGCGGAAATTGAGGGCATTATAGCCAAATGTTGGCCAGTTCTCTCTATCAATGAAGATCTGAAGAAAAATATCCCAAGTAGACCACATTTTGTTAGAAGAAGGGAATGCAATCTTAAAGAATTACTGGAAAAACAAGTGCCAACCAGTAATAATGAGAATCATCAGATCAGGGGAACTTACAAATGTAAGGCTTGTAGTCAATGTTGTTATATTCTGGACAAGAAAGGCATTTATTTAAAATCCAGAAACATGAACTTGTTCCCATCAGGGCATTTCAATTGCAACTCAAAAGGTGTAGTTTACCTGGGAATCTGCCAACACTGTATGAGTTTTTATGTGGGAAAAACGGAAAGGGTTTTAAAAAGAAGAGTGTATGAACATATGTATGAAATTAAAAATAAGAAAGAATCTAATGCATTTTATAAGCACTCCTTGATTTGTGATAACATGTGTTTAAAATTTTTAGTCCTTGAACAAGTTTCTTATAATGTAAGAGGGGGGGACTGGGAAGCATCCTGGAATATAAAGAACTGTTGTGGCAAATAAAACTGAATGCCACAAGACCACCAGGGCTTAATGATGCAATCAGTATCAACAGTGCTCTTAAGTTACGAGCCAAATTATAGAAGGTATTTTAAACAATTATGGTATACAATATAGATGCTAAGGTTTTAAAGAATGCATGCTTCATGAACTGGTCATTTCTATTTAGGGGTGGCCACTACAACTAATGTGGAAGGATTTAGTTTTTATAAATGCTTAACACAGTCCTAACAAAGTGGATTTAAAATGCTTATAAACAGGATTTTAAGCATTATATCCAATGGTAAGAAAGTATTAATTTATATTTTAAAAAAATTTTTGATTATTATAACCAACATTAAGATTCATAAATTCATCAAGATTAATTAATATTAAGATTTTTTAAAGCTGAATATTTTACACATAAGAATATTTATATGTAAAACGTATATTTATAGTTATGTTCAAATTTATATGATTAATTTTAGCATCCATCATAATAATGTGATTTTAATAAGAATTTTTTAAAATAGTTTTTAATTAAGTGGGACCCTTGTAATACAATTATAATACAATGATATGAAATGCTATTAAAATATTATATAAATAATATAAAAAGTAATGATGGTAGAAAATATTTAGGAAGTTTTTCATAGGATGTTTTTGCTGCTGCTGATGTATTTCCAATGTTCTGTTTTTGCAATTGTTGGTAATACCAAGTATATATCTTTAAACATAAGAGAACTATATAATAATGAGATTACACTAAATACTTAATTGTATAATTGGCTAATGGAGTGACAAAAGTATAAATTGAATGCACATTGACTATAACACTGTCTTGATAAAGCCTGGGAGAGCCCGGGCGAAAGCGCTTGACTGCATTTTGTGATTTTAAACTTTTTTTGTGCACATTTTATTTGTGAAATTTAAATTAAAGCAGAGTTTTTCCATAAACTATCCGGTTCCTGGTGATATCTCTGGTCGTGTGCTTGTTGGCGATATTCCCAGATAGGCTTATTTGTCTCAAGCCACATTTCTCAAGGGTCACTTGAAAAACTAGTGTGAGTCTTCAAAGGGGTGGGATGTGACAACAGGAGGTACTGCCAGCTATGCCAGGGAGAGGTAGGCCAGTAGATGTAAGACTTCTACCAGCACAGCAAGCTGGAATTTTATAAATAATCGTATGTCATTAATATATCAACATGATCTGTACAGATGCTTGTGCTGAAAATGTATTTGTGAGCTCTGCTTGTGATAATTGGGTTAAAATGTATCAACAGTGTACCCTGCTGAAATGAATAGAAATGTACATGTATTATGGTAACTGAATTAAATACATACTTTTCAACAGAGGACACTGGCACAACAATGGTTAACCAGATGACTTATTTTAAGAAGAATAATGGAAATGGAAATGAGATGTTAAATCATTAAATGGCACCCCACAGTGATGAGTAGGCCCAGAAATTGTAGGTCTGGGAGCAGCCATTATCTGTGAGCTTTTGTAAAGAAGGAGGGAAGTGTTGTAAATGGTTCTGGCTCCAGGCATTGCCATAAAAGCTCTAAATGTATATTGTAGCAGTCGGACAAAGTCCTGTCTCAGACTTCAAAGGAAGTTATTGTGGAAACCTGGAGTCAGCTACCCAGATGAGGTCTTTCTGGGAGACATCTTGGATATTATAGTTTAAAGGGAGTAATATAAGAATATAGAGTATTCTGTTTGGGAGCCTAACTAGAAAGACTGCTCATGTATTTCATCTTGCCTTGCCCAAGTAAGTTACTAGGGAATAGTAACATTATCTTAGATTCAGTCAGGAATATAGAGAAGCTTGGTTTAGATATTGTTTTTCTTTATTTGTCTGAGTCTGTCCTTCAGTGTTCTTTTCAATATTTCCTCCTGATTTGAAATCTGTGGTTTAGTGTGAATATATATATATATATATATATATATATATATATATATATATATATATATATATATATATTCATTATTTTCATGTACTTTTATTATTATTAAATATATTGAAACTTTTCATTGTGTCTGGTCCTTTTTAGAAAGTATTAACATTTGAGAGTACTTATATTTATCTGGTAACACTGTGTAGGCTACTCCAGAAGGCCTAGCCATCTTGGTGAACTACTACCATTTGTATTAGCATTAATATTGCACAGTATAATTGGACACCCTTTGTTAAGAGCCTCAGAGTAGCTGATTGTGAAGTGTCTTGTGGCAGTGAATCTACTATCTTATAGTCTGGGCAGAAGGGGGCATAGCTAGTAGACCTGTGCCAACCTTTCCAGGTGTGTGTGTGTGTGTGTGTGTGTGTGTGTGTGTGTGTGTGTGTGTTTGTGTGTGTATGTGCAAATCAAATCTCTCAAAGTTTGTTTGTGTCAGCTACTTGGGGCAGGGACACAAAGCACTGGGTTTATAGAGAGGTTGCTGGAGGACGTGGCTTGGACACTCGGCTAAGGACCTAACCCTAGGTTTTATGTTAGAACCTTGAGACGACAGTTTGTCAAACACCAAGATGTTGACATGGAAACAGCGAAATCCTAAAAGCACAAATGGCCAATTCCACAAAAGTTTTCACAGGGAAAAAAATTTGCTTCGCCGATATCTGGAATTTGCCCTTTTTTCCAATGTAGAGCAATCTCAGATTTGGTATATTTAGCTGGGTGGTGTGGGGGGGCCCAGCCTCCCACACCGGATGGTCTGTGGGGCAAAGCCCCCCCACTTGATTAGGGTTCGAAAGTTTGTTTTGTTATTGGTTGGCCAAGCAAATTTTTTCCCTGTGAAAAAATTTGCGGAAGTGGACGTTCATGCTTTTAGGATTTCGCTGTTTTCATGTTGATGTCTTGGTGTTCGACAAACTGTAGTTTTGAGGTTCTAATATAGACCCTAACCCTACAGCTGTACCAGTAAGGAGTCTTAATGGGGACATGGAGGAAGACAGATATAGAGACATACAGACCCCGACTGAGTTTGTACCATGTCTGCTCTTAAGGGAAATTGTATTTGATGCAAAGAAAGTCTGCATCAGGAAAGACTGAGTGTATCCATTTGTATTCTGAGTGCATATCCCTCTCCAGTGTCAGTGGTGAGGATTCAGGCTCCTTGATTGCTAGCCCAGAGTGAGAAAGACATATGGTAGTGCCCATCACATATTGGCAGTGGTGGTGGTCATCACAGATAGTATAAAATACTAGTGTACAGATCAGAGGATTATTTCAGCTCACCACACAGGAAGATATACTTTAGTAAATTTAAATTATGCATTATAAGGGACAGTGACAAGAGGTAGAAGAAACAGAGTATGCAGGCAGCAGGCTTCATCACAATTTCATCAACTGTAACATCCCTTAGACTGTACGTGGTATCCAGCAGCCTAATAGATATGGAAGAGTAACTATATTATACATGATTACGTTTACTCTTTTTTATTGCACAGAGGACTTTGCATATTTGCATTAAACTAACTGTGCTAATGTGGTCTAAGGCAAAAATGCAGAAGATTTTGACATAAAATGTGAAATGCCATTTCACGTTAGAGAGAATTGCTGCTCAGTTCCAGGCATCGAGCAAAGGCTGAGGATTCAGACTGATAAAATAAAAGTGTTAGAGAGATAAAGGGGGGAGACGGAGTCAGGGAACAATTATATTATGATAGAAGTTGGATAATGGATCAATACAATATGTAAGCAAGAGCTACACATAAAATAGTCTTATAAAAACAGTTAATAAGAATTTGACATAGTTTTGGATTAAAACCCTTAAAACTATGAAAAAATCAGTCAATAGATTGGAGCATTATCTCATTACACCACAAAAAACTCCTAGTTTGCAAAGTTAAAATCACACAACAGAAGGAACAGTGATGACTTACTGAAGCAATGGAGGATGTAGGCATTATTAATCTGTCATGCACTGTACAATAAAGTCTTTATTATGGGGAACAAGAAGGGGTAGGAGAGTAGAAATAAGATTAAGACATGAGCAGAATAAGGATGATTTAATAAATCTCCCTTTTGGGGATTGAATGTATTTGCAAACTCTTTATTGCTGCACTATTGAAATGCTATGCTATATTTTTCCTAGTTCTGCTAGGGTCAGAACATGTTGTAACTGGAGATAAATACAGAAGTTCATGATAGGAATTCAAAGAGACATGGAATAATAATATGGCATAAGTCTAGAATTGAACCCTTGACATTATGCAAAAACATCAGTCTATACATATGTGAATTATCTCAGCAAACCACATAGGAACCCCTCAGATGTTCTGGGACACCAAGCCCAAAGCCTAATAAGGTCCTCAAAGAGCTTGTCTCCATAATAAAACTGGGTTAAAACCTCTTAAAACCACCCAGAAATCCAAACTGGATTAAAAATATCCAAAAGTGTCTGATTTCCTCACTCCTAAAAAAATGTTATTCCACAATACACCTGCTCTCCCATACAAACAGTTATTCCATATAGTTTTTTTACCTAACATACTATTCATAATATACATACATAATATCCGAAATTTTACAAAATCCAAACTTGCTATGTGTTACAACAGAATAGCAAAATTTGCCACCAAGGCCACATTCTCATCCCACCACTGTAAGTCACTAAAACAATTAGGGTGGCTGGAACTCCCCCACCATCTCTCATTCACCCAACTAACTACTGTGCCCAAAATAATCTACAGACCCGCAGACTGTCCTGCTCTCTCAACTCTACTTGCCAAATACCATTCCAACAGGCATCTAAGATCTGAAAAGCATCTACTTCTAAAAGTAGATAAGCCCACCTTACCTGCTGGTCAACTCCTCTATGCCTTCACCATCACCAAACAATGGAACTCACTTCTGCCTTCTATAAGAAACACAGGCAGCACCACCACCTTCAAACAAATGCTGAAAAATCATCTCAACTCTTCCTGGCTATGTTCCTGCTCTATAACCTAACCTCTTCACTCTCCTTATATGATTACTAAACTCCTATGTCTTTTGTTACTACTGAGTGATGATATTTTCTCCATATTTATTTTTATCTTCACTTATTGATACTGGTACAATAATACTGATCTCTGTTTATACCACTCTGATTGAATTCTGCTTTAATGTATATTTTCTGTATATATTGCTGTAATCAAACAAACTAGATTCCTGCTTTTATGTATATATTCTGTATATGTTACTATATTTACTATCTGTAACACTGTTTCTGCTTCTGTACTAATTAATGTTTATATTTTTTCTGTATCTCGTTGGTGCTTTTCTCCCCGGGCCTCCACTGAAAATGGGCTCTTTTAGGCCCAGTGGACTTATCCCGGTAAACAAATGCAATAAATAAAATAAATAAATAAATTCAACAAATACTTATTATTTCTGGTTTTCATTGAGTGTACCTTTGTATATATTCTCAGATGATTTCCAACCTTACAATCATTAAAACACTCATACATTGCAATAGGGTCTCCCCTGACCAATCTATATTTTACTATGTATGGGTGTTTCAGATGAGAGAATGGTCATTAAGGATGAAGACCTCAATTCTCCTTTGATAACTTACCCCTGCCATCCCCTGGATTCTTCATGTAAAGTGTCGCTGTATCATCTCAGTCTGTTTAACTGGATATACACAGAAAAAACACAGTACTCAATAACTGATCTCACCATGGTCTTATTGATGGGAAGCAAAACAGTCCTGTCTCTACTAGCAATGCTTCTGAAAATGTTACCTATTTCATAACATCTTTTAATGATATCCAACAAATGATGATTAAAACCTAAATTATCATCAACCTTTACTCCCAAATTGCTAATAGCATTAACCTTTTGATATCAGTATTATCCAGTGTATGGCAATGATTGGGATTCTCAGCACCAAAATGCACAATACATGTCTTATTTACATTAAAATTTATTTTATTCCCTATGACTTATTTAAAGTATCCAAATAAGCTTGAAAAAAACTGGTCAGATAACTCTAAAATAACTGAACCTTCTTTAACATCATCAGCATATTTTATCAACCAGGATTTATCATCAGAAAGAAAACTAGTCATAAAAATATTAAATAGTATCAGACCCAATACTAAACCCTGTGGGATATCCTTAGTGACCATTCTCTCATCTGAAAATTAATGGCTAGTTTTCACCCTACTACTCCTACCAACCATCCAATTTGCAATCCACTTAATTATGTACCCATTAATATTCAGTTCATTCAATAAAGCTAACACTCTATAATGGGGCATAATGTCAAAAACCTCGGACTTAGCAGGATGGTGGTAGAGGAGCATCATAGCTATCCACTTCTTCACAACATGTATGTAGAACTGTACACAGAATTTGATGAATTTGGAGAGTCACCACACCAGAGATGGGTGACAACAACAGAATAATGTTGTAGAGCCAATGCCATATAGCCATTTGGACCAAATCAGGTATGTCACAATGGCATATAGGCAAAATGGAGAGCTACGTATGGGTGTGTGTATATATATATATATATATATATATATATATATATATTTTTTTTTTTTTTTGTGGTGCAGGTGCCGATTTTTTTATGGAGAAAGAGGAGTGTTGGAGAAGGTGCTTAGGAATAAGAGGATCAGGTAGGTAAGGTAGGTTAAGTAGCAGGTAAAGACATACATGACATACAAAGCAGACAGGAATGGTGATGGACACAAAAGGTTGAGGGACACCATGACTGAAGATAGATAGGGGACATCAGAGGTGCATCTGTGTCCAGCTTGAGCACAGACTCAAGACCTCATCTTCAGAACTGTCATCACTGTCTCCTTTGTCAGTTTCCTGGCTCAGTGTTGGACATTTGCATTGATTTATCAATCTGACTCAGGACTTTTTCAACTCTGCCAATTCAGGCACCATGGTCCCTCTTTATTATGTCTTCCAACAGACTTGTCAGCTCCTGATGGGTGACAAAATTGCCACCTCCACTAGTACTGCCCCCAGAGGGTACCACTGCATAAGCAGCTGGAAAAGAGCTACCTGATGCAGGTGAAGCAGGTAGGGCAGAAGCTATGGAGTCACGAAGACAGGCCAAACCACAGTGGTTGATCTAGCTACCTGTTCTGAAGTTCATTTTGGTTTCAGCAGCAATATATCCTACAAAAATAGAGAGATAGGGTTGGGGAGACAAAACACAGAGAATAACATCAATGTCATGTCACACTACTTTATTATTTCAGTACATAAAAATATGACATATAAATTTGTTCACATTTCACATATCCAGATATGATGTGAAGGCATTGTGAAATAAATCAACCTCAGTGCTATTATATAAGAAATGAAAACATTTATTTGACTATGCCATATCAGATATATGCTTTTCCAATTAATAATTTTGGTTACCAACATTTAATTATTAATGTCATTCAGTATTGCAATTAATATTTTATAAATACCATTCTGTACTAAAAGCTTATTTCTGCTTCTGGGAATTGAATCCATACAGAACTAAGCTGGTGTACTTATTACCTAATGCATTCAATGAGAGCTAATGGCGAAAGCATGTATGTTTTATGTAAAAGTTTAAGTATGCCTGCTCCAGCTAACATGGACTGATGGCCTGAAAATTATTATCTGTCTTTCATACATACCTGATGCATACCTGCTCCATACGTCTCTGAGACATATGATTCTGTCAGATGTGTCTCATGGTTCTGTTCTTTCTCTCCTAGGAAAAATTAAATTACGAAAGCATAATGAACAACCATATTGACCGGATAATCCAAGTTATATAACTGACTGGTGATGGGTCACTATATTTAAACAATTAAGGAGTGTTTGCAGTCTTAAATTCCTCCTCTCATTGGCTCAGGAGATCCTGCTTGCTCCTCTTCATGTCACTATAATGGTGGCAACATTGTTTTTCAGTGTATGGAATGCCAATTGCACTGGTGACAGCTTTGGCCAAACTTTTCTAAGCCTTAGTCTTATACTAAGACCTAGTATAATCCCCCTGCAGTAGCCTACAGTTGTAGCACTTGACAAGGAGTGCCACAAAAATCCTGGACTCTTCAACACCCCACATTGTGCTCTAAATGGCACAACACCCCACATTGTGCTCTAAATGGAACATCACCCTCACCTTCACCATCCATGTTTATACGCAATTCAGATCTCAAATGCAACAGCCTGTACGCAAAGATGCATAGCCTTTCCAGCTGCATTTTCACAACTGAAAACACAAAAATGGCTTTGTAGATACATTGGCAATGATTACATCCAAAAACAATGAAGGTGTGAAAAATGGCAGTAAGATTTGGCCATGTGTGATGTTAACTTATTTACACGTTCCACTGTTAAACACTGACATGTTTTATGTCATTTCTTATAACCATTTTGGCTGGAGATAAAATGGTATGACTTGTGACATATTGGGTTGTTGGGAGTTATGCACAATCCAAATTTAGTAGTAGCTTCTTGGAGTTAACCTCATGAGAAAAAGAAGGATAAAATGTTAATATTTGCTTATGAACTGCCAATGTCACAGTATAACTTCATTTTTTACTTGGTCATTTGAGATATACTTCGTTCAAATGAAAATGTGCTTAAGAGATGTCTTTATGTGTCTGACTTGAACAACTCATGGTCTTGGAGTTCTACTTAAAGGGCAATATTTGTGGTTGTAAATACATTTCAGATGCATGAGGTTGCATGACCTGAGTAATACATGGGGTATGTGTCATACATACCTCACATGACATACAGTCCTAAACACATACTTATGATGTGATGAGTCATAATAACTATAACAAAGGTATTGTGTACATCATACCTATGCAAGTACATTTTTAATTATCTATAGTATTGTCATGGTTAACATAATTCACATGCATGATATTGGACTTAATAGCAAGCATTAATGATACCCTTGTTGCAAAAATTATATTTGCGATACTCATTTGTATATACTGTTACAATCTTAAACAAAAGTTTGACCACTTCAATAAAAATATATGTAAACTGGGATTGCACCATACATTACCTGCCCTCTTTTTTTTTTTTTTCTAAACTCATTGGACTTACAACTTGTATCACAGAGATTATTAGCTGACAAATGCATTTTTTTCACTTAATACTGTCCGCAGTGTTGATGTCAGAGTAATAGCACCAGGCTCATTTGTGCTACAGAAGGAAACCTAAATTAAAATTTTCATTTTTTTTTTTTCGTGAAACATCATTGCATAGTGCCAAGTGAAGTGCAAATGCAAAAGGCAAAAATAAATAAAGATATAAAGATATAAATTTGCAATTAAAAAATTCACCAACCTATCAATAATACTTTGAACATTGGCTTGCCAAATCAGAAACTGAATTTGTATTACATATTATCTGAGATGCAGGTAATGTCAATTATTCAGAAAGCAGACACATAAAAAATTACATCTAATTTGTTACACACTACATTGAAGTCATAATGATATATTTGAAAGGGGAAGTATTTCTGTCATGATTAATAACTAGGCTTTATGGATAAGTAATCTATAATACACTCCACATACATCAACATTCATAATGCTATTAAAGTTCTGTTCCCACACTTTAAAAAACATAATTTATGACATCACACATAGCAAATTCTAGTATTCAAAAGAAAACTAGTTTAGTTTCCCTTAACAAAACATTACTAACAGCAATTCACATGGATTATGGGTAACATATTCAGCATTTATCACACAGATTTAGGGTGTTGAATTCATATCCCAAAATGTGTGCCAGTGCATCATCTGACCATAAGCAAAATCATCCTTATTAAAGATTTGAACCTCCCCAGCACCTCTGCTTTTTCTTCCTGCTTAATATATTTATATTTTTTCCCACAGAGATATTTAGCTGGCAGGCACATTTTCTTCAAACAATACTGTCCAGAGTGCTGATGGCTATGCACCAGTGCCAGGCTTGTTTGTGCTAGAGAAGGCAGCACAAATTATTTTTTTTTCTGTCAAAATAAATAAATAAACAAACTTAAAAAAAATGAAAAAAAAACAATTGAAATGACAATTGTAGCAATCAAAGTATATATCTAGCAATGAACAGAGCAAGTAGTGCATTAAACTGATACATACATCCTCTTCACATCTTCTTGCCACATCATAACTTGAATTTCTGTCAAACACTGTCAGGTCTTTAGGTAATGCCAAGTAATGTGAAAGCGGACAGACATCAGCTTACACTAGATCTTTTTGACACAGAAAATGCAATTTCTACTGACATCATTTCAAAGGAATTTCTGTCTGTCAGGATTAGTACTTGAGAGGTATGTTGATGCAATCCATCATATCTAATACAGGTTTTCCACATGTCATGTTACTGCTTTTGTGTTATCACAATATGGAAAATGTCATAATTCCTTCATGCATATCACATGCTGTTATTAATACTGAGAATGGGTAGGTTTCCAACATGCTCATATGACAAAATGTGTGTCAATATTTATTCTGACCCCCTCAGAAAACATATCTGCAAACTGGATTGGAACCCTGCATTACCTGTATTATTTCTCTAAACTGACTGCACTTATACATTGCACCACAGAAATATATAGCTACCAAGTGCATTTTCGTCATTCAGTACTATCCAGAGTGCTGATGGCTGTGCACTGGTGTCAGGCTTGTATGCACTACAAAAGACAGCCCAAATTAGATTTTTTATTTTTTGCCTTTAGAGGCGAGCCATCATTCACTGTTAATGACAACTGGAAGTCACAATTGCAGAGTGATAAGCAGCATGCAGGGAATGAAGCAAAAAAATAAAATTAGAGTATCTCTTAGTGATGTTCTCTTAACCATTGTTGTCTTATAAAATGAAAATATGCACATTACTAATGCAACACTAACAGCACCAGATCTAAATTGAACCTTGATACCATGGCATTAACATGACACATTTGAGACTAATTTCAATATTTGCCAAAGACAACAGATATAGTTATGAAGAAGAGAAAGTGGCTTACATATACCTAAGAGGTGACATTGCATCACTTTACATTAAAGATCATGCACAATCCTTTTGTCACAGTTGTCCTTTGTAAATTCCCAGATATTTAGTTAAATAGTAGGGTCTATGTCATAAAACTGAAAATGCAAACTCTCGAACACTCACATAAGCCAATAACCAGAAACTCAAAATTGGTATTGTGGGGGGGGGGGGGCTGCGCCCCCCCCCACACCCCCCGCTAAATATATATTCCTACTCTGAGATTATACTACAGTGAGGAAAGGGCAAATATTTCGATCTTCACTGTACTGTGATCCCAAAATACCACTTTCGAGTTTATGATTATTCGCTCATGTGAGCCTTTGAGACTTTATGTTTTTATTGTTCTAATGTAGACCCGAATAGTATATTTGCAGCAGTTAAGCTCACAGTTACTGTCACAATAGCAAAAATTTTTCAATGCTACAGTTTTTTCAACCTTTATTTGATGAACATCTTTTTATGGTAGTCTGATGTAAATGCAGCGTTACTTTAATTTATTTTGATATGTGTTTCTATTCTTTAAGTGTTATGCACTTCATATGAATTATAGACAACTTTTTACTCGGAGGCATGCCTAAATCATAAGAATTTAGTAATAAATGTATTATAAAGGGTTCTCCCCTGTCAGTCAATGCAAGTCCCTTACTTTAAGTTTATTCTTCCTAACACACCTTCAGTAAATATACAGCAACATAGCAGGAAAAGAAGCATTTAATTATCTCTGCAGTTATACTAATCAGTCACACTTACAAGCACTTAGCAAATAACACTTCTCAATGCTCACTCTTGCACTGCTATGGCATTTGCACAAATTTGTGTAGGTCTTTACCCCATGTTTACCTTACCATCACTTAGTACAGAAAGTGGTGTTCATGAATGCTAATGATTTGATACTTAATTTGCATATTGACAGCACTCACCTGCACTATATAAGTTTAATGGTGTAGGTAAGGTACTTTTATCATTGTAGGGGAGGCTGTTTGGATCCACATACTTTTTGACACTGCTATTTGCATTGCAATACTGTGTCTACATTCAGAACTGATTATCTCTAAAGCTGTGTTGCTGTTTCTTACAAAGGGATTTGTTTTTAATTTACTGATGCTTTACATTTTGCAGTATCATTGTTTGCTATTTACATTGCTTAACAATTGCTGTTGTCATTGCCATGTATACTGGTTATTTCTTTTAATTCAATTTCTTTAAGTAAATGTTATCTGCAATTATATGAACATTTGGGTGAAAATCTGAACACTGAGTTATATCACTGTTAGCAATATTATGGAGGTTACATTTGTAGTCCAACAAATGTATTAAGCCTGTGATATATATCTGTCTGCCATCAATTTAAGTGGAGATCCAGATAACTTTATTCATTTGTAATTTTGCATATTTTTTGTATGCTGCCATGTGATGCACAGTAACACATTCTTATCATCCTTATGGACTTTTCCTGCGATTTTAATTTGCTTTTCTTTAAGGGTTTACATTTTATATTACCTTTTTGTATACTCATATAGAGCCTTACATTTTAATTTCTTATCTGCATGATGCCTGAATAAATTAATACTTATTTATTGTGTAGCACTCATACTTTTTGCTTAATTAGTTCTTTTTCCTCGTCTTATGTTTCACCTCCTACAGAGCTATGGTCCCCATAAATAGATGTGGAGAAGAGGTCATCATACAGGTACTACAGAGACGCAGCTCATTCCTGTTAGAGAGGGGAAGCGCTGATAAGTCCTCCCTTGACCATATTTGGGAGCAGGTGGTCAACAATATCCATGCTGTTGGTGGACATGGGCCTGACTACCAAAAATAAGACCTTGTGCCAGTGACATGCAAAACATAGATCAGCTGCAATTGTGCATGAATGGATGGCTACTGGTGGTGGTCCTGCTACTAAACCACCACTGACCGAGATAGAGAAGTTCTTGTCTACTCTCAGAGATCCATACAGCTTTTCAGAAGGTTCTCATAAAGTAATTGATGTTAGTACTGAGTTGGAGGATAACCAACATGTGTCTACTTCTAAACTTCCAGGTATGCAACATATATGCAAAAAAATACTTTCTCTTGTATATATTTTTATATGTTATCTGTCTCCCTATCTCTCTCAATCTCTCTCTCTCTCTCTCTATATATATATATATATATATATATATATATATATATATATATATATATATATATATATAAAGTGAGCAAGAGGGGTGGGGGTGAAGAGAGACTTTGAAGGACAGAGGGAGGGAGTGATGGAGGAGGAAAGTGATGAGAAGCTTTTTGGATACTATGTTTCTTATTGAACAACTGAGGATTGTTTTGTGGCTACTGTGTCATTTGCATTGTGATGCTTGTCATCCATTGTACACCATCATTTCTCTTGTATAGGCATATCTGGTACAGATATTGCATGACCACCTGCACCTAATATGCATTTTTCCCCCTTAATACTGTACAGGAAGTAGATTTATGCCTACATTAAAGTCATTTTTTTACTTTTGTTTGCATCTAGTATTGCTTAAATTACATTTTACATAACATAAGTTTAATCATTTTTTATTCTCTTTCTCTCTTTGTTGTTTTAATTACTTCTTATCACAGTGATCCAACTACTGGCACTATGCAACTCTTACTGCCTGACATCAAAGTATTAGTAGCTCTGATGACGATGCAGTAATGAGAATGCACGTGGTCAGTCTGACATGAGGTTGTGGCCTCCACATGCCTTGCCCATATTTTGGACAAAGTATGTATGCCTACACATACCCATGGTGCAGATCCATGAGACGCAGAACAGGTTGAGCATGACACAGTTGATCAAGGTAGGCTGGTTACTCCAGTGGCAGAATTATCTGAGTCTAGCAATAGCCATCATGAGGGTAAACACATGGGCATTAGTAAAGGTGCTTGGAGAGTGCCTGATGTCCACCCTCCTCCTGATGGGGGTGTAATAGTGGGTGCCACATAATGTATGTGCAGGGCTGTCATGGAGGCACAAGCACATTCCACCAGGGTCTCAGAAGAGATATTTGAAGTATTGCTTGTTGTGCATTCTGAAATGTGAGACTACCTGAAAGGTGTGGGTGACTCCTTGAACTGGATGATTGACACACTGGACTGGTCAGTATCTGTAATGGAACATTTGCTGGGGGAACCAACATCTAGGTGGCCATACAGCTGCTACATCTACAGATATTAGCTGACATGGACTATTAATATCCCACTCCCATAGCAGCACTACTTCTACTGCTCCATCAATGTTTGACAGGTCCACACCCATACAAGCTAGACCATATGGTCATGATCCTGGGTGTTGTCATGATGAGATCTCATCCAGCAGGTATCATTACATTCATATAGTGCCCTGAATTTGACCCAGGGCCATGAAACTAGCAGTGTAACTACTAGCAGAGGTAGTTCTCACACCTGGGGGTTGACAACAGTGAACTGACTAGTCTATCATGCACTGCTCACTCCTGTTGGAAATGCAGGGATGCATTGCTAGCACAATTGCTTTGATTGTGGTCATGCAGACCCTCATACATTAAAGCTCATCTTGCCAATACCACCTCACACATATATTTTATTTAAGTAGTCAATACTGAATGATAGCAATCTGTTGCTACTGGCCTTGAAAATCATACACTTGCTGAAAAAACTGGTTTCTTACTCAAATACACTCACTTCTTTGGTGTCAAGCTTACCCTCCTGTACTCCCCCCACCCCACCCTGTGCAAGTGATAATGATTGTAGCCTACCTTTTGTGAATTTCTTTGTGACTTTGGGTTACCTACATCTGATGCTTAGTGTGGATAGTAAATGCTTTGCTAATTGCTTAGCAAGATACTTGCTTTCATTGCATGTACTGCAAAAATGTGTCATTAATATTTATTTTTCCTGTTCAGTTGTAAAGTGTTAATTATGTACTTGTTGACTGTGATTGTATTCATTGTACTACTCTTATTAATTCAGTCTTACTAGTTATGAATTGTTGCTTGGTCTTCAACTTTTGCAAATGATGTCTAACACTGACCTGCTCATAGTTGTTTTATGTACATTGGTCAAATTTTATGTGTGATGCACAGTATTGGTCACAATTGTAGATGTATATTGCATAATTCACGCATGACTTACTGCTGACATTACTGTACAGGTGAGACATGTTTCATCTTATTGACAAATAAGCATTTGCATATGAAAGTAATCAGTGAGATTTTTTTCCATGTTCAACTCTTACCTTGGATAACACTGCAACTACAAGATGTGTCCTTGGGAGGATGTCTCCCTCTGATGCTGATAGGCCATATGATGGTATTGCCAGCCATGTCAGGAGAATTAGGCAGTGGATGTGTAACATATGCCAGTACAGCAAGCTGGAAATTTGTAAAGAATTATACATTATTTGAATATCAAACTGATTTGTACAGATGTTTTTGTTGAAAATGTATTTGTAAAGTTGCTTGTGTTAAAAATGTACCAACAGTGGGTCCTGACTGTATTGTAACTGATTTAAATGTGTATGTTTTAACAGAGGATACTGGAAGAGAAGAGGTTAACCTCAGTCTCAGCTAACTTTGAAAAGTAGTTGAAATTAAATTAGGCCATAAAGATTGTATCTTACAGTTCTAGTTGCAGCCAGAGACAAAATGTCTGGGAAACCAAGCATTAGGAAGCCTTCTTTATTGTCTCTAGCAGGGATCTAATTGCTACTCTGGAAGGGTAGAGGTTTGAAATTGTTTTATGACTTCCAGGAGCTGCAGAAGGTCTGAACAAAGCTCTATCTGTGTGTATGGTAACACATAGGTGTTAAATTTCTGGCAGCTTCTAGTGTTGGTGATAGTGTGGGAAACAGAGTAAGATGACCAGATATGATGTCATTTTGTAAGCTATCCCAGAAATAATATTTAGACATTATATTGAGAAGTCTCTCAGTCAGACTGAGCAATCTGTTTCTTGGAACCTGACATAGAAGGATCCCTCACCTACTTCTTCTTGCCATGCTCTAATAAGTGGCCAGAGGTAGTAATTCTCTAAATCAGTTAGGAAAATATAATGAGGATAGGATCATAGGATCATAGGAGGTTACTAGGCTAATGGCACTGAGGCCCTTACAAGCCTAGCCAAGAGTTTATCCCCAAAAAAGAAACTTCAGTCAGCACCTGTCACCCCTGTCAATGAGGGACAAAGGTGGAACCCCTGTGATAAATTTATGGCTTCTCATCCACTCATCAAGATTTCATTTGAAGAGGGACAGTAAGGTACTCTGTTTGACATGTATGGGAAGTCTATTCCAGAGATGGGGCAGCCTCTGGGAGACAAACCTGTCTCTCCAGCAGGTTTTGTTGATGTCACATATTAGATTTAGGCCTATTGAGCAGGTAATGTGTGTGGAGTTAGACTTACGGATATGGAGCATCTCTAGTAGGGCAGGGCCTGATATTGCCTTGTAGGTAAGACACAGATCACCACTGAGCAATCTGTATGATACCAAGTAGAGTGATAGTGATTTAAGCCTGTCCACATAGGATAGGTGTTGGAGACCATGGATTCTCTTTGTGAGGTATTTCTGTGGCATTTCCAGTTGGTGTAGGTGTTTGAAGAGATACATACCAAATGGGGCATTATACTCAATCATAGGTCTAATAAGGGAGGAGTACAGAGAGGTAATAACCTCCTTTTTTCTAGATGCAATACTTTTACTTATAAGATGAACTAAGTAAAAGGCTTTTCTGACCACAGCCACCATATGATGGTTAATGTGAGACTGGTGTCAACCTGGGTACCCAGGTCTCTCACCACATGGTGTGTGCTTAGGGGGTTTCCATTGATGTGGGAATCAGTAGGGGCCATGTATTTGCAGAATGGTATGATAATACATTTTTTTGCATTTAACTTAAGGCCATAACTTTGGCACCAGATATTTGTAGCTGTGAGACCCTCTTTCAGTATGTTAACATCAACTTGGGAGTCAATGACAGCACCCAACCTACAGTCATCTGTAAACTTGGTCAGTCACAGGCCCTTTGTCTTTGCCTGGACCTTTGAGAAGTATATGCTAAACAGTAGGGGTCCCAAGACAGATCCCTGGGGAACACCACTAGTGACAGGTCTGTTGTCAGAGGTGGCAGCACCTATTTTGACCTTGTTGGTCGTACCTGTGAGCCAGTTGGCCACCCATCTGACTAGACAGGGATTAACACCAAGTTGTGTTAGCTTTTTGATGATGCCCAAGTGGGGGATTGTGTCAAAGGCCTTGGCCAAGTCGAGGTAAACTGTAGGCCTTGGTGACAGTCTCAGAGAAGTCAACAAGATTTAATAGGCAAGATCTTCCCCTGACAAATCCAAATTGGGTGGGGTCAAGTACTTGGAGGTTGTCTGTGACCTTGTTGATGAGATCCATAATAATACGCTCCATGATTTTACAGATCAGACTTGTCAAGCTGATGGGACAATAATTTCCCAGGTCAGTAGTGTCACCACCTTTGTGCAAAGAGATGATGATGGCAGTTCTCCACTCTGCTGGAATGAAGCCTGTAGTTAGGTTGTGGTTGAATAGGGTGCTCAGTGGTAAAGCTAGTTCTTGCTGGATATCGTGCAGAATACAGCCTGGGATGCTATCAGGTTCCATAGAAGCTGTCATCTTTGCCTTGGATATGGCCTTTAACACTTGATCTACAGAGATGTGAGGTGCGTAACAAGTATCAGGGATGTCGATTGGGCCTTTGGGGGCAATAAGGGGGTGAGGTTTGCACTGAACCTATCAGCTAGCAGATTGGCTAAGTCAGCAGGATCAACAGTCCAAAAATGTTGTAGAGTAGCTAGACATACTGGTAAGCCAAAATAAAGTTCCAAATACAGTAGCAAAAAGGCACAGCATGACCATCCACATCTGAAAAGAAGTTATGTCTTACCATAACATTCCATCTGTGTTGTAGATCTTTATTCATTCATTACTGATAGGAGTTTGGTTCCATCCTTGGAACCGACATGGCTGTTTTCAAGCTTGCTCCAGCCAAAAAACTCTCAGCTAAGACCTACCCATAATGCCCATCTCATAGTCTCTTCAGATTGAGTTTACCCACCCTCATATTATAGAGATAATAAAAGAGAAAGTAAGAGGCTCAGTCAGAGCAAATACCTTAACTAGGAAATCCTAAAATCCACCAAGAGTCCAGGCAGGGGGAAGGAGGGTGGGAAGTAATGAATGAATAAAGATCTACAACACAGATGGAACATTATGGTAAGACATAACTTCTTTATCTGATGTTGTAAATCTTTATTCATTCCTTACTGATAGGACCAAGTTCCCAGCTACTTGAGTCCTGGGTGGCCCTAAGGAAGGATATTTCTGACCACCATAGAACCAAAAGATGCTCATCCCCTGGAGGCCAAATCCAATTTGTAAGGCATGAGGTCTTGCCCAAGTGGCTGCTGCACAGATATCATCCATAGAGGCTCTAGAATTAAAAGCCACATAAATAGCCATCGATCTAGTACTCTGGAAGGTAAAGACAGTTTATTCTGATGATAGATAAAGGTAATGCCATTTCTAAGCCAGAAAGATAGAGTCACTTTGGAGACAGGTTTACCCAGTCTGGGTCCAACAAAGGCCACAAACAATTGATCCATTTTTCTGAAAGATTTAGTTCTGTCCAAGTAAAGGGTTGGGAGGGCCTAATGGTTAAGGTGTTTGCCTTACAAACACAAGTTACAGGGTTTGAGTCTCACAAGGGATAATTGGCTAGGCTTACAATGGCTCGCAAGGGCAGCTAACCTAGTACTAACCTATGAACCTATAAAGTTGCCTATGAACATCAAGGGTATGCAAAAGATAATCCTCTCTATTTGAATGTTGAGGGAAGAAAACCAGCAGGTCAATAGATTGGTTAAGTGAAATCCCAGAAATGACCTTGGGCAAGAAGGATGGGTCAGTACGTAGGGACACTCTTTCCCTGTGGAAAATCAAGTAAGGTCTCTTGATACTCAAGGCCTGTAACTCAGATACTCTTCTCACTGAGGTAAGGGCTACTAGAAGTAAAGTCTTCCAAGACAAAAATTTTATATCACATGAATTGGAAGGTTCGAAAGGAGGGCTTCTTAATGACTGAAGCACCAAAGTCAAGTCCCAAGGCTCTATGCGGGGCTTGACAGGGGGGTTAACACAGATGGTGTGACATAGAAGAATTATCAAATCCATTGTAAAAATTTGCAATAGCTGGTAAATTTACAGTAATTGTTGACACTGAAGCTCCTGCATGTAGAAGTGTAGTCAGGTATTGTAGGATCTTCTGAATAGGCATAGAGAAAGGGTCTATGTCATGATCTTTGGCCCATGTAGAGAACCTAGCCCACTTACTAGAATAAATTTTCCCAGTGGAAGGTTTGTGTGAAGCCAGAAGAATCTCATGAACAGGAGATGAAATATCAGGTAGCCTGGCAATCGCTGGAAGTGAAGAATCCAAGCTGTGAGCTTGAGGCTGTGGAGATTAGGGTGAATCAGTCCCTGTGGGTGAGATAGCAGACCTTGGGATTGATGCTTAATCCATAGGCTGTGAATTAGATGAGGCCATAGGAAAGGGACTCAGACTTGACGGGGCCAATAAGGGGCAATGAGGATCACTTTGCTTTCCAACCTTTGAGCTTTCTGGAGGAATTTTGGGATGAGGGGAAACAGGGGAAAGGTATACAGCAGACTCAGGGGCCAATCGTGCATCAGAGCATCGCTCATTGACTCCCCCTGGGGGGGGGGGGATCTGGGCAAAGTAACTTCTACATTTGTTGTTTAGAGGGGAAGCAAACAGGTCACAGCAAGGCCTGCCCCAATGGCGGAAGATCTGATCCACTATTATAGGACTGAAGGACCACTCTTGAGGCATCAGGATATTCCTGCTCAGATTGTCCGCAATAAGGATGAAACTCCTGGGAATGTGCATTGCTATAAGAAAGCAATTGGAAGCCATTGCCCAGTGCCAAATACTCATGGCTTCTCGACACAGAGGGTAAGTACTGAATCCACCTTGTTTGTTTATATACCAGACGACTGACATGTTGTCTGACTGAATTGCAATGATCCCAGAAGGGAGGGATGTATGGAACACTTGCAACGCTAAGAGAACTGCCCTCAATTCCAGGACATTTATGTGCAAATTGGCCTCCAAGGGGGACCAGGTGCCTTGGACTGTCTTTCCCTGGAAATGCCCCCCCACCCTAGCAGGGAAGTGTCTGTAGTCACCATGGCCCTGGGCTGGGGAAGGCAGAATGGCCGACACCAAAGATTTGATTCTGGCTTCATCCACCAAAGCATTTCTTTCTTGCAAAGATTTGCAAGGAGTATCAAGTGGTCGAGAGGATGGGATAAGATTGACCATTGTGATGAAAGGAACCACTGTACTAATCTCATGTGCAACATCGCCAGTGGAACTAAGGTAATGGTTGCTGTCATAGAATCCAGAAGTTGTAGTACAAGGCGTGCTGGTACAAAGGTCTGTTGAAGGAGGACTTGAACCTGGCTTCTTATTTTTGAGAGCCTGTGAGGAGGAAGGAAGCTTGACAGGATGTTGTGTCGAAGAGTGCTCCAATAAATTCCAGTGTTTTTGTTGGGGACATTTGAGATTTTTCCTTGTTGATCGTAATCCCTAAGCGAAGAGCAAGGCCTTGAGTGTAAGATAGGCTGTGAATGAGAAGATTCCTGGTTGTGGCGGTAAGGAGCCAATCATCTAGATACAGAAACACCTGGAATCCTTGTAGTCGGAGGTGAGGTACGACAACTGCCTTACATTTGGTGAACACTCAGGGGGATGTCGAGAGTCCGAATGGCAGTACCCTGAACTGGTAGTGATGGGCTCCCAGCTGGAAAAGGAGAAATCTCCGGGAACGCTAGTCTATCTTTATGTGGTAATACGCATCCTGGAGATCTATAGAGCACATCCAGTTGTCCTTCCCCAGAAAGGGGAGGATGGACTATACCATGCCTATCTGGAATTTTTGAGGTTTTATGAATTTGTTCAGTAAGCTGAGATCCAGGATTGGTCTCCAGTCCCCTGTCTTTTTTGGTACTAAAAAGAACGTTGAGTAAAAAATGGATCGTCTCTGGTGGGACTAGCTGGATGACCCTTTTTCTTAGCAGCTTTTCAATTTCTAAGACTGCTACCTCCCTCTGACTGGGTGGAACATCGGGGATTCATTTCACAGGTCTGGGAGTAAGATCAAATGGGATATGGTAGCCTCTCGATATTATTCTCTGCACCCATGCATCATTAGTGATAAGTTGCCAGGCTTGCAGGTGCAGAGAAAATCAACCCCTGACTGTTTCCAGAGGAAGGCAATCGGGCCGCTGCTCAGGAGCACTGGTAAGGTTGGCCAGAGAAGTAATCTCTAGCACCCTGGTTACACGGACCCCCCTCTGTCCCGAAAGGGGCATCTTCTGGATGAGTTGCCCCCTCTGCCCTGGAGTGTCATGAGTGTCACAAAAAGATCCTTGGAACTTTTTGAACAACAATTTTCCTCCCCTCGGGTTCCTGGAATAGGATCTCTGGGGTGTGGAAAAACATATGCCCACAGCAGACAAGGTCTTTCCATCTTTCTCACTTCGTGACAGTGTGTCTCTTACTTTGGGACCAAAGAGAGAAGATTCATCAATAGGCACGTTAATGAAAGAAGACTTAAAGAGGGTCTGTGAAATCACACAAACACATCCAAGCATGCCATCTCATGATGATGCCTGATGCAGCTGCTCGAGATGCCCCTCGGTGGTGTGAGATATCAAGCGCATTGAGGAGTTCAAGATAGATTCCAGGGTAGCCAGCTGTGAAGCAACAGTGTCACGCAACTCATCAAGCAGTATCTCCGCCAAAGAGGTAGATATTTCAGAAATTAGGTCTGTTTGGAAGTAAGTGAAGTGTGCCAGATAGTTCAGTGATTGAATGGCAAAGGTTGCTGAAGCATAGGTCTGTTTCCCCAGTCTGTCCATAGCCCAAGACTCCCTGTTCGGGGGATGAACAGTGGAACTATCTTCTGCCAGTTCCCTCTTGGTGGCTGCCGCCATGACTATGGAATCAACTACCAACTGCTTGGACCAACTGGGCTGGTCTTCGGGGGTGGATAAATTTTATCTGGCCTCCAGGGGACAGGTTCTATGTTATTTGGGGCCTTCCCGGTATGCTGCACAATCAATTTTACAAGCTCATCTTCTGGAGTGGTTCTCCAGTGGGATCTTCTGAGGAGGACTCCAGAGAAAGGGTTCCCTTCAAGGGAAGGTTTTGTGGCTCCCGTGCTCAGGATTCTAGAGTAGGGGGTTGGGACAGCTGCATACTAGAGTGGGATTCTGGTGTCGATGCCATAGGTGCTGACAGTGAGTCTGTTGAGGCAAGGACCCTCTCCATCACCTGGAAAGCAGGCCCGCCCGAGGAGGGATGGGAGCCCTGAACTGAGAAGGACAACCTCAGAACCAGGGTCATACCCCACCCTGAGGATGCCACCTCCAGGTGAGGAGCTCCGAGAAGACTGGTAGCTGCTGGTGGAGCAAAAAAATAGGTGGCGAACTAGGAACCATGGTGCTGACAGCCCAATTACTGCTCCGAGGGTGCACCAGTTCCAATGGAGCCATTGCACCAAGAGTAATTGGTGCTGACAGGGGAACCTCCACAGTCAGAATCGAGACAGTATGCACCGGGATGGTCATTGGTACCGAAGTCTCAGGGGCCTGGGAAGAGGCCGAAGGAGGATATACTGGTGAGTATGCCGTGAAAGGTTCTGTTCCAAAAAGGATGGAAGACCTAGCAGGGGTGGGCAATCTATGTAGTAGAAATGAAGTGTTTTAACTATATATACAAAAACATTTTTTAGAGAATATTCATTTAACTAAATGTATTTTAAATGTTATGTGTACCACTTTAAGTTAAAGGGAAGTAATTTCATGTACTATGATCACATGGTATGGTCATTAACTCTTTTAAATGGTTAGTTTTTGAGTAAAAAATATATCTGATGAAGTTCAAGCACTATCTGGACGAAAAGTACTTAATAAAGACATTCTAAACAGTAGAGCAACGTTTGGGGTTTGTGCCTTCAATAGCTGGTCTTTGTTTATCAGTTTGTTATATTTGTTACTAGTTGGTTTGGAGTTTTTGGATATGGCTAGCAAAGGACATACTAGCCCTGTTTCAAGTCAAAATACTTCAAGTGATGGTATCAGAAATTTAACTATGATGAAAATGATTCTCTCTCAATGAGTCGAAGACCTATCAGCTAGACTTAATGTACTTTCTCTACCTAACAGTCAGCAGGTAGAGAACACAAGCTATGTGAGTCAAGAAAATAACCAGTGACCTGGCTTAACATATTCAACAGTTGCTGCTGCTTCCCTGACTAATTCAACACAGAACACTACTACTTTCCCAGAAAGTGATGGCCATTTAGAAGCCAAACTATGGAGAGACAACCTGGGTAATGGATCGATACCTGTAAATGCTGAAAGTTCCTTGGGACTTATTGGGGCCCTTAATTTAAACAACTGGTTAGATTCTATACCAACATTGCAATTACAAACTGAAGCAATTGAAGTAGGGCATCCAGCTGGAGGAACTGTACTTATTACAGAACATCTGAAATCCTTTGACTACTATCTGCTTAAATATAAAAAAGTGCAAATTAGAAATTTCATATTTCCGTGAATGTATAAAGCAGAATATAGTCCCTAAAGGCTTAAGGGCCTGGCAATATCCAATGGGACTTGAAACCAATTCATTATTCCACCAGGACCTGTTGAAATTATTCGATAGACATGGACTGGAACTGTTAGAGGTAATAGTAAAACATTACCAAATTATGGTTAACCAGATCAAAAATGAAATAAAACAAGTGGATGAGACAATTAAGAAAGATATCGATTTCAATTGCTACCTTTATGACTACAATAGGATTTTTACAAGTATAGATCAGCATATGAATAGATTAAAAGACAACAAAATGAAAAAACCCAACAGAGACGTTTCCGACTATAGGAACGGATCTGCATATCCAAAAACACCCCTTTCACAGCTTTGGAATGCTACTGGTCATAACAACTATCAGTCAACTGGTAGAGGAGGAGTTACAGTAAATGACCAGCAGGAAGTGATGACACAACAACACCAGAGAGGAGATGTGAATGAATTGGAACCTGTACGGAGAAGTGAAAGAATTGCTAATAATAATAATATGAGACAAACCATTGAAAATGAATGGGACATTAATCCTAGACCAAGTTCTTCAAATGATAATTTGAGTTTTCAAAACAGAGGGCGGAACCACAACCCTCGAGGCCTGTACCAGCAACAAACGAAATCCAAATAGAAGATGAACCAGAGGAAAAGGTAAAGCACATTGAAACTAGCCCCCCTCAGTTAAATAACTGTAAAATACTTTTGAATAGTACCAATGACTTTAAAGTGTATAACTATTCACCGTTTGATATAGAAAAGGTATTGGTTAATTTATTGGCCAAAGGTTTCACGTTTGTTCCTGACAATAAAACAGACTTGGGGAAAGGCCTCCTTGATTTGAAACTGTTTATTAGGGCTTTAAATTTACATAGTATGTTTGGGGGAAATGAATTTATACATAGTGAGTTTTACATTAACAGCACGTTTAACCCCCCCTCTACTCATTCTGCTATTGCAATATTTGAAACCATGTGTGAGTTAGATATTAGGAATTGTTTGAACAAGAATTGCAGTAATGTACATAAATTTAATATTAGTAAAACAGAAAGATTGTTATTACGTGAATTGCAATAGTTGCCAGTGAGAACCATGAAACCGGATAAAGGGGGAGGGCTGGCCATTATGAGTACAGACGATTATAATAGAAGAATGAAAAAAATTCTTCAGAGTGATACATACATGCCAGTATCAAGAAATGAGTTACAGTCAGCTTATGCTCGAATTAAGATGTACTTAAATTATATGTTTATTGAATCAAGGATTAACATCAACATGCTTAACTATTTGACAATGCCAGCCCCTAGGATTCCCATTTTATTTGGAATTCCTAAAATACATAAAAGTATAGAAAATCCCCCTATGTGCCCTCTGGTTGACGCACAAAATTCTGTTGCCTATTCGTGTGCGAAGATGGTTGACACAATTTTGAAAAATATGTGAGCAACACAGGGCAAATTTGTAAAGATTCTTTGACATTTTTAAGCAATATTAATAAGTTAGAATATAAAGAACAGTATAACTTTCTGACTATAGATGTACGAGATCTTTACACCTCAATCTCACATATTGAAGGGATCGAATGGGTGTCTCATATGTTAAGAATGAAAGAAGCTGCAACAGATGAAATTGTACTGGTTGAAGAACTTTTAGATATTACTCTTAGTAATAATTATATCACTTTTGATAGTGAATTCTATCTACAAAGAACCGGGGTAGCTATGGGGTCCCCATGTGGTGCAAGCTTTTCTAATCAAGTTATGGCCCACTGGGAATATGAATTTATACATATTTATACATATTAAGGATATTATATATTTTTACACCCGGTTCTTGGATGATATTTTTATGATTATTAAAGGAGACGATTCACAAGCTAGGGAACTTATTCAGTACTTTAATGGTACAACTAGTTTTCTTCATTTTGCATACAGCTTTAATCAGGACACAATAGCATATTTAGATGTAAGCTTGCGAAAGGATAGAATCCAACAATGTTACACAGCTATAATTTTCCATAAGGAAACATATTCAAATGCTTTCCTTCATTTTTCTAGTTGTCAACCACATTATCAAAAACGTCCAGTGGTTAAGGGACAGCTAGTAATAGCTGCCCGAATGACAACATTAGATTCTGACTTTGTGCTTGAGTGTAACAAACTTAGAGACATGTTTGTCAAACGTGGATACCCTGATCAGATGATTTTACAATTGATGGAAGAAGTGAAAACAAAAAGACATAACGGTACATTTATGCCCGTTTTGATGCTTAGAAACAATTTAAAATTAATAATTGTTGAAAATGGATGCATAGATGAAAACACTGAAGTACCCCTTATAAGGTATAAATTTATCACAACAAACAGTGTAGATATGATATATATAAGAAATATTACATGTTAAAACTGGAATTTAATTAGAAACCAAACAACTCTGAAAAATAAATTCATGGAAGTTCCCCAAATAGTCTTTAGAAGGGGCAGGAACATCAAGGATATATTAAGTAAAGGTTGTTCACAACAGGTTAGACAACCTAGAATGTATAAGTGTAATATGTGCAACTACTGTAAATATGTAGAGACAGACATAGGGTTCCAAATAAGAGATAAAAAGTATAATTTGGAAAAGACATTCAACTGCACATCAAGAATGGTGGTCTATTTAGTGTCTTGCCAAAGCTGTCCTGCATTCTATGTTGGTAAGACTGACAGGAAGATAAAGGACAGAATATATGAACAAGTTTACAGTATTAACCGACAGAAACCAGAGAATGCTTTAGCTAGACACAATATGGAAAACATATGGAAAACAGTGGCCGCCACTTTAAATTTAAATATATTGACCAAGTGACAGTTGATGCTAGAGGAGAGCCATACTCATTGAGCTTAGAAAGACTTGAACTATTATGGCAACTTCGGTTAGACGCACGTCATTACCCTGGGTTAAATGAGATGTGTTAGATTTTAAGTGTTCTTAAACTTAAAAGCTTGGAAAGATAGATTTTATATTTGTGATATGTATGCTAGACACTTTCTATTATGGTTAGAGTGCATTCTATGTAGTAGAAATGAAGTGATTTAACTATATATACAAAAAACATTTTTTAGAGAATATTCATTAACTAAATGTATTTTAAATGTTGTGTACCACTTTAAGTTAAAGAAAAGTAATGTCATTTACTATGATCATATGGTATGGTCATTAACTCTTTTAAATGGTTGAATTTTGAGTAAAAAATGTATCTGATGAAGTTCAAGCACTATCTGGATGAAAAGCACTGAATAAAGTTGTTCTAAACAGTAGAGCATCATTTGGGGTTTGTGCCTTCAGTAGCTGGTCTTTGTTTATCAGTTTGTTATATTTGTTGCTAGTTGGTTAGGGGTGGGCAATCCTCTAACTGCCAGAAGCTGGTCCCCAACCCGCATTACATCTTGTTCTGATAGGCTCCTGGTGGATCTGTAGGAGTTTGCTGATGGAGAGTTAGGTCTTTCAAGAAACGGGTTAAGTTGGTACCCCGAAAAAGGGTCATATGTTGGAGAATATCTTGTTCTGGGAAGGTGTTCAACCTTTGGAACCGATGGGGTCATTGTCTGTAGAGCCGTATAAGCTATCGGCACTATGGCTGAGGATGGTGACAAAGTGAGTATGGTAGTCAAAGCCAGTGTCAAGACCAAGGATGGCACCGAGGATGATAATGCCAAAGCTGGTACCGTAATAGAGGTCAAAATTAGAGGTGGCACCGAGGGAGAAGACATAGAGCCTTGTGCAGAGGTTGTCTGTGCCGAAGGCACCGGAGAAGCTCTGTGTCGACTCGGTTCCGAGCCTCTGAAAAAGGAGTTTTCATCAAACTCTTCAATATCAATTTGTTTTTGTGCTCAGCTAAAGTGCAATTACAGAAGCTGAAGCAGATATCACATGAGGCATTTATGTGGTCAACGCCAAAACAATAAATGCACCGAGCATGACCGTCTGAGTTGGGAATCTTACACCCACACTTTTCGCACTGCTTAAACCCCAGTTTAGCTTTATCAGACATAATGACACACACAACACTGATCTAACGACAAGGTAAACAACAACAGCAGAGTTAAAAAGGAAAGGGTTTTTTTTTTTTTTTTTTTTTTATCTAGATAGAAAAGGAGAAGAGTACCAACAATGGTACTCAGAAGTACCACAAGTGGTAGAAAAGAGGGCCTACAAAAGGTAGGAGAGAGGGACAGTACCAATGATGGTATAAAAGTAACTACCAAAGGTAAAGGGCAGGGAATAGAACAAGTAGAGAAGTCTATAGACGAGAAAAGGAAATGAGTGAAAAACCGACTAAAAGGTAAGGTATTTATAGAAATTTACGCAAAACTCTATATTTAGCTTTGGAAGAGAAGGCTTGGCATGTCTGACAAGGAACTTAGAAAATGAGATCTGAAGACACTATGAGAGGGGCATGATGGGTGGGGCTTAGCTGAGAGTTTTTTGGCTGATGTGAGCTTGGAAATGGCCTTGTCGGTTCCGTGGATGGAACCAAAGTCCTATCAGTAAGGAATGAATAAAGATTTGCAACATCAGATACAGGTTTATTAAATCCAAGCTTTCTAGTCAAAGCTCTTTCTCAAGAATAAAACACTTCATTAAAATCACACAATAAATAAGTAACACCAGCCAATCAAAAAGCACATACCATTAACTCATTAAATACTTCATAGAACATTTCTAAAAATTTAAATACATATCTAATTATTTAATAAAACTTCATTAAAAAGCTTTTATACCTTATATTCTTATTGTTTTAACCTAAAAACTCTAAATAATACATGATGTAATGCACTCTAACTAACATATGCTTGCTTTAATTTTAAAATGGGTTTAATTCTATTAACTTTATTCAACCCCGGGTAGGCATCTGATCTAAAAACATTTATCCACTTATACTCTGCCCTCTCTGTCATATTCTCTATGTCTCCTCCCCTCTTATTCTTAAACACTCTCTGTAGCACTCTAAAATTAAATACATGTTCATTCCCATGTTCTAAAATATGTTTACTAAGTGCATTCATTTCAACCCCTCTATGTATCTCAGATAAGTGTGAGGCTATTCTTTCGTTAAATTTACAATTGGTTTTACCAATATAAAAACATGGGTATTTCTCCCAATTAGCTAGATATACTAAATTTTCACTGTTACAAGTACCAAAAGCTTTAAACATACATTTAACGTGTAATAGGATGTGGAAATTCTATTTCCATATTAATGTGCTTACAGAAAGTGCAGCTATGGCAGGGGACTGTACCCTTACAAATCAAAGTCCCTCTTCCTGCTTGCTGAGATCTTTAAAGCAAATAACTTGTTTTACATTCCTTTATTTCTTATAAATGAAGTAGGGCCTGCTTCCCACTATCTTCTTAACATTAATATCAGAACTTAAAATAGTCCAATTCCTTTTGATTATGGATTGACTCTGTCTAGAGTGTCTATAATATTTCATCACATATCCCATTTTATTAAACTCAACTACCTTAGAAGAACTGGCATTACATTCTGTATTGCCTTCTCTAAATAAATATGGTTTACCTGTGCTTGGACGTTCAGACTTTACATGTTCAGCATTCTCAGCTAGCAAGCCTCTATTATAGCCTCTGGCCAGAATATCTTGTGTTACAGTATCAATCTCTGCTACAAACCCTTCTTCTGTAGTATTGAGTCTCGTAGCTCTTAAAAACTGACTTTTAACTACACCTTTATAAATATGATTAGGGTGCATACTGGACTTATGTACATATCTGGTTGTCTGCACCTGTTTCCTGTATATAGATGTATGAATTCTACCATCGGTATTCAGTAATGTGACATCTAAAAAAGTAATATCTTCTGCTGAATAATACATTTCAAAACTAAGGAAATCAGTACTATGTTGTAGATGTTCAACAAACAACTCAAGTGCCTCCCTAGTCCCCTTCCATAACAATATTATATTGTCTACAAATCATTTGCAGTACATCAAATCACTATTGCGATGGTCATTTTTACTAGAATCAAACACATTATGTTCTTCCCATCTAGCCGGAACTATATTTGCATAACTATTGTCTACCGGTGTACCCATAGCCACTCCCAATATTTGGTGATATATTTCACCTCCAAACATAAAGACATTGTTTTGCAGAATTATTTCCAATAAAGAGCATATCAGTGAAATTTTACTTGCGTTGAACACTTCTAAAAAGTCTCACTAAGCCTCACACTTATCTGAGATACGTAGAGGGGTTGAAACGAATGCAGTTAGTAAACATATTTTAGAACATGGGAATGAACATGTATTTAAATTTAGAGTGCTACAGACAGTGTTTAAGAATAAGAGGGGAGGAGACATAGTGAATATGACAGAGAGGGCAGAGTATAAGTGGATAAAATTTTTAGATCAGATGCCTACCCAGGGTTGAATAAAGTTAATAGTATTAAACCCATTTTTAAATTAAAGCAAGCATATGTTAGTTAGAGTGCATTACATAATGTATTATTTAGAGCTTTTAGGTTAAAACAATAAGATTATAAGGTATAAAAGCTTTTTAATGAAGTTTTATTAAGTAATTAGATATACATTTAAATTTATGGAAGTGTTCTACGACGTACTTAATGAGTTAATGATATGTGCTTTTTGATTGGCTGGTGCTACATATTTATTGTGTGGTTTTACTGAAGTGTTTTATTCTTGAGAAAGAGCTTTGACTCGAAAGCTTGGATTTAATAAACCTGTTTATATGTGGATGGTTGTGCTGTGCCTTTTTGCTACTGTAAGTCAGCAGGATCAGTGTAAGTGGTATCATTAAGTACTAGTTCGGAACAAACTTGGGCTTTACCATGGAGGTTCCTAACGTAACTGAAGAAGGACTTGTGATTTCCCTTTGTTTGGGAGGCTAGTTTCAACTCATAATTGGGGTTGGAGGTTTTCCCTAATGATCTAATTTGTTTGTTGAGGCAGAGGAGGGAGTTTTTCCGATTTGGAATTTGTTCCTTTTTACCCTTGGACAACAGCTTCTTCCTTTTGTTGTAAAGGCTAATGATAGAGGATGTCCACCAGACAGGTTTGTGTTTCCTTGAGGAGCAGATTTTAGTTCTGTTGGGTATGGCTGTGTCCATGCAGCTGTACAGGTGCTTATATACTGCACTGATGTACTGTTCAGCATAGTTGTCTGCATCATCTGAGGGGGGATGTGAAGGTGCTGATACCCTCCCTTAAGATCTTGTAGTCAGCTTTTGAGAAGTTTTTTAGCCTGGTTATGGCGGGGAAGGGTTGGGTGGTATAGAAACTTCGAATGAGACACACCGATGATCTGATCTCACCAGGGAAGAACATACAATGGAGTGATGCAGCAGTCACCCATGTTGGTGAGAACCAAGTCTAGTATGTTATCTCCCCTTGTGGGGGATAAGACCAGCTGATCTAGTCCATTAGAATTGATGAAGTCAAGAAATCATTGGGTGAGTGCATTAGTGCAGGAATAGTTCATCCGGTCTATGGTGGGGTAGTTGAAGTCACCAAGGATCAGGGTGTTAGGGGGTACCTTGATGGAGTCAAGTAGGTCCAGGAAGGATGTATGGGTGTCCTGAGACATGGAGGGGGGTCTATAGCTGGCTATAACTTGAATGGGTGTCTTGCGAATGTCAGTTGCACCTGGAGTAATTCCAGTGCATCATGTTGGTAAACCAGTCTGGAGGTGTGCCTGTCCTTAATGAAGATAGAGACCCCACCACCCTTAGTCTTTCTGACTTCATTTTGGGTTCAGAAATTGTGAAATGAGGTATAGCCTGGTAAGGCAGGGGTGCTCTCTGCAACCCTGAACCAAGTTTCCATGACTGCACAGACATCGGCATCTTCCAGTGAGAGGAGAGCCTCCAGTGAGTGCATTTTCAGATTAAGGCTCCTAGCATTGAGCAGCATGACCTTCAATTTGCTTTTTGACAGATATATTATGTTGGAAGATTTGTCTTTGGGACATGGCCTAAAAAAGGCAAGAGCTTTGGCCAAGATACAGAGCCCTAGGGGTGACAGGTGGAGACCATCTCCAGCAAGGCATCATGGCCTGTCAACCATGTCATCCCAGGCAGACAAATACTGGATACCCTTAAAAACACATCAGAAACTATGCCAATTGGTGAAGTCAAATATTTTTTGTTGGTATTGTGGTATCATTCTTGGTGAAGGTAGGATGCTGCTTAGGACTAGGGTCATACCTGCCTGAAGCACATACTCTGAGAGCTCAATCATGTCTCTCTTCATATAGTCCAGGGAGGTAAATCTCAAGTCGTTCATACCAGCATGGACAATGACAGAGTCATACCTGTACCTGTTGTGGACAGACTTGAGTACATGCGTGATGTGGTGGTTTCTATCACCTGACAAACAGCTGACTGTGACCTTCTCCTTGCTGAGCCTGGTGAGGGGGACATCGGTGTGCCTCACTACGAGTCACCAATGACTAGTATGTTTGGTTTATTGTTATGTCTTATGGGCTGCGTTGGTTTATTGTTTTGCCTAATGGGCTGTGTTTGTGGGACACTGGTGCATTAATATAATTAAGTATTGTTTTTCTGTAACTGTGTGAATCTTTCCAGCTGTGTTACTATTAATATTTTTTGTGACTGAAAACCTGGTGTTTACTGTAAACAGATATTTCATATTTGCATGTTCTTTTATTATTTATTATTAAATATATTTAAACTTTTCATTTTGGCTGCTCCTTTTTAGAAAATATTTAAGTTCTGAAAGTATTTGCATATATTTATTTGGTGATAACTCTGGCCACTCCTGAAAATCTGACTATTTGGTCAACATTACCATTTGTATTAATATTAATTTCACTCAGTATAACTGGATACACTTTTAAGAGCATTATGGTAACTGACTGTTATCATATCGTCTGGACAAAGTTGGTAGAGTGGGTAATCTGTGCCACCCTTAACAAATGTGTGTGTGAAAATTAAATCTCAAAGAGTGGATGTGTCAGCTACTTGGGGCAGGGACATGAAGCACTGGTTTCACAGAGTGAGTGGTAGAGGATTGGCTTGGACACTCGGCTGCGGACTTAACTCTGCAGCTGTGCCAGTGGGGAGCCTTACTGGGGACCTGGGGAGAGACAGAGAGAGAAACTCAGACTACAGGTTAAGAGTGTTCCCTGTGTGCTCTTAAGTGAAATTATGTTGATGCAGAGAGGTCTGCATCTGGAAATACTGAGTGTATTGATATGTATTCCAAGTGAACGTTCCTCTCCAGTGTCAATGGTGAGGATTCAGACTCCTTGATTACTGGTCCAGAGTGGGGATATCACAGGACAACACCATTACATTGTTAAGTAAAGGTTAAGGACCTTGGCAAGAATCGGTTTTAATATTTGTATGTGCTTAGGATCTTAGTTTATCAGTTAGGTGATAATTGTGTGTGCTATCATTTCACTCTTAGCCAGACCCATGGCATATTGTGCACACCTATATCTGCCAGCATCATCTGCAGCTGGTGGTTCTTCCTCAGGCACATTATCTGTATCTGTTGGAGCTGCTGGCCTTGCCTGTGGTCCTGGGAACTGTTGTCTAAATACTTGTTCTTGTTAAAGTAGTTTCCTGAGAATTATATCAGGCAGCATGGCATAGACTGTGAGTATATTGGCTGAGGTGGCTGGGTCATACTGCAGGGCACATCATGATGTGTCTAGATAATGGAACACTGATTTGAGCAATCCAAATATGCAATCCATCATCTTCCTAGTTTGAGCATGAGCATTGCTGTATCCTTGCTCAGTGGGGTTGTGTGGGTTTCTCACGGGTGTCATAAGCCAAGTTCTAGTACATAACCTGCATTCCTTACTAAATGGTCTTGTGGAAAGTCACCCCTAGCAAACTTTGTTTACAAGTCCTAGGTATGACATATGTGTGAGTCATGGAAAGTGCATGATTTACCTACACACACATTGTAGATAATCCTTTTGACATTACAGACCACCTGACAGTTAAAGGAGTGGAATCCTTTTCTGTTAATGTACCTCCTCCCCTGTTCACCAGGTGGGGCTTTTATTTCTATGTGTGTATAGTCTATTGCCCTTCAAACTTCAGAGAAGCATGCTATGGCATAAAACTGTTCCATGCTTCTTCTTCTCTCTTCTGGGGTGCATGGGAACCAGATATAATCCATTGCATGTTGTAGCATTGCATTTAAAAAGTGATGTAAGATTTTAGAAGCTGAGGTCTGTGACACCCCTAATATATCCTATGTGGGCCTCTAAAAAGTCCCTGTAGCTAGTATTCATAATGCTACACCTACCTTTCTTTCCACTGGAACTGGCTCTCCACTATTTCCCTGGGGTCTAAGGTGAGAGTGATAGAGATTGCATATTTAGACTATTGTTTCCCTATCCATCCTGTATTTATGTACAGTTTCAATATCATACAATCTATAATATGTCAAATGTTAACTGAACTCCTTTTTTTCTTCTTGGCCGAGGCCTGGCAGCAGCAGCATCTTGAATTAAAGCCTGTTGCACATGCACATTAATGATGGCAGCAGCAACCCTTAACATCTTTTTTCTAAATGCTTTCATGGCTGTATTCCAAAGAGTTTGAGATTTCAGGGCAAAAGTGATCACTGAGTATACAAAAACTTTACACATTCCTGAATAACTCTACCATGTTGGATTGGTCAGTTAACATGTAATCCAACTACTTAAGCTTTCAGTAGCATATTGTGCAGTTTACCATTGTTTCTCAGGGTGTACACAAAATGCAGAGCTGTTTAATGAATACCAAATACCATGCTATTGTGTGCACATTGCACATGATAGCTGCACTAAGTGCAGGCATTCATTAATCCGACCCAGACACATTCATATACAGATAAATACACACTTAACCAAATATATATATATATATATATATATATATATATATATATATATATATATATATTTATATAATACATATAGATATAGATAGATATATAGTTGGATATACATGCACATAAAAGTACCCAGCTTACCTATGGGTGTTTGCTGCACTGGTGGTGACTTAAGTGTCTGAATTTAAAGACGCTGTGAGTTTTACAATAATATTTTGGATTGTGCAGGTTGGTGGTGTGCTTTTCGGGTGTTTTCCTCTTTTCTTCATTGTGGTGTGATTGTGGAGTTGATTTTTATAATTTTGATGGCATAGGGGCTTGCACCTATAAATTTTTTTTTGGTGCTCACTTTTCAATACTTAATTTTCAATGAATGATGAGCCAAAAAAGACTGTTGTGGATTTGTAGGTAATTCAATACGTCCATAAATTACAGCCACTTTCCTGACTAAATCCACTTCACTTGTCATTGTGAGCAAATGAGTGAAAAAACAAAATCATATCATACAAAACAATTGTCACAGATTTTTCTGAACACGCATGCCTTGCCTCCTTTATTTTCTGGTAAATCACTGAGGCTTTCAATTAATCAATAAAGCTAGACATAGTTTATACATACTACATGTTAATGAAAAGCCTCATTGGATCCGAACAGTTGAGCTAAGAAGTTTGCTCACTCTCCCTCCCTTACAGACACACACGCACACACACACACACACACACACACACACACACACACACACACACACACACACACACACACACACACATGCAAATCCAAAACTGATTTTTTTTTTTTAGTTTATCGTTTCACCTTACTAAATTTGATTTTTTTTTAAACACTGTTTTGAAAGGTTTACAACAGGTCCTTTAAGAAGTTAGGAGTACGTAAGAAAGACTTGCTCAAAAATTCCAGAAAGAATAAAAACAGAGAGCAGAAATATCAAATAGCTTAAATAAAAAAGCAACACATATGTGAAAGTGAATAATATGTGTTTGCAGCATATGTCAGGAAGTGTATTCTTTTTATTTATTTATAAACCCATTTTCAGTGGAGGCCCAGGGAGAAAAAGCTCCAGTTACACCATTCAGAAATATTGAACACATATAGCATGTACATAAATGCTCTAGTCTTTTTACAACAATTTTCTAAAGAATAATAGCACATTGTGTACAAAGTTTTATACAGTTATAGCATATACAAATATTTTTTAAGTATTAGCATAAGAAAGAGGTAAAAAAGTGCTTAGTCGAGTTAGTATTAGTAGTATACATAGAATATTTTTGTGGAAGTGCAAGTATGAGGAAAGACAAGTAGCTGCATTGTTATTAAATAAGAGAAAAAATAAAATTGTTGATGTATATCCACGCAAAGGCCAAATATGGCCTGAATTGGATTTATTTATTTATTTCTATTTCTATTTGTTTTCAGGGCAGAGCACTGATCTCCATGGACCTTTTTCACACTCAGCCCCGGAGTGCTGCCTGGGTAAGTGACTTGCTCAGATTGCAGTTAAGCAATGGAGGCTGAAGGAATCAAACCTTGCACTTCTGCACCACAGGAAATGGCTCATTAACATCTACTCAACCCCTCTGAAAAGGAGCAGCTGGTGTGACAGCAGCTGCATATTGCACTAGGACAAGCAGGCACTGACAGGCAAAACAATGGAAAGACTGTAGTATAATGTGCCGCATAATGTTGAGAAATCAGAGTACCTATAAAAAAGATGGGAAGCAGTAAATTGCAGAGTTCATCATTCCCACTGCTGCAGCAGCCCTTAGACTATATGAGTTGTTTCCAAACAATGAAACAATAACAATCCAGCTTCAAAATGCTCAGGCTCCCCCTACTCTTTCACTCTGACTGCTAATTTGTTAATGCCAAAGAAGGAAATCAACAGTCAGAGAGAGGTTTTCTTCAGTACTTTCTTGCTGTCCCAAGAAAAAGCATCTCTCAGGCTTCAGAGAAGAAGCAATCAGCTAAGATCTTCATTTCTAGCAAGTAAGTCTCTGTTGGGGATCCCCAACACTCAGAAAATATTGCCTTTTTGAGAAAAATACTAATTTATGTGTTTTTTTATTAAAAGCAGCATTACTCATTTAAGAAACCTGGTATTTTTTTCACATTATCAGAAGTTTCTTGTCAGGGACCACTATTTTTAGAGTGTTTAGTATGGTATTTGAGTCTAATTTTATGAAAAACTGTGTACTGCATGTGTAAGGTTTGAATTCTGTAGGACTGAAAAGTTTGCAAAGGAAAGGTAGGAAACTACGTGTCAGTATAACATTTATGCTCACTTCATGACAACCTACCTGCCATTTTGATTCTGTCAGTATATAAGCAAGTGTTTGAACAGTATAAACAAAGAAATTCTGTTATACTTTTATTTTTTGTAATTTAAGGGAGTGGGGAATGTGTTGTAAGTGTAAGTGTGCAGTTTGTGAATACTCAGTGACAGCTTAACTTCCAAACGACTTGCTCCAGTAATGCTTACCTCTTTAAGGTTCTTCCTCCCTTTTTACAGCATGGATAATCACTCTGGTTAAGCTGAATTTCTCCCACTGTAACTAGAAAGAATAAAATCAATTACCAAGGAGTCCTTGCCATTTTTGCAGACTCAGTCTAAACCTTAGCGGATAATGTGTGAACTTATAGTAGCCATTGGTTACTCCTCAGACCACTCACTTACCTCGCCAGCTTCCTATGCTGTAGTCCTTTCACTCAGCATCAACCATGAGAAAGCCATGTCCTTTTTGGATGTTCCAGTATCTCATACAGGCATGGGAAAACCATTTTCTCTGGTTCTGGGAGAAACTCCAGGAAATTCTTCTCAAGGCAACAAGGGCAAAAGACCATTAGACCAGGCAAACATTCCTCCTTTGACTTGGTCCTCTTCTGCTGGAGCTCCTATTAAGAAAAAACAAAAAGTTAAAGATTGTTCTGAGGAAGTTATTACTGTTAAAAAAAATGAGTTCCTTATCTTGGCTAAACAGGCATTACAGGCAATAAATCTAGGTATGGAGAAGCCTTTACAGATGGGCCTTCCCTGTCAAATTATTTCCGAGAAAATAGAATCTAATGATTTTTTATTTTGACAAAGATAGGGCTTCTGCAGATTCCCAAGCCCAGCTCTCGGATTGTAAGGAAAACATTAATGCTTATCATCCTGTGGAGTAATTTTCTTTTAATCAGACTATTGCCAGGATGTAAGAGGTATTTTTATGGGAAAAAAAACAGATGTTCCACCTGAACTAAAGAGATATTATATGTTACAAATGGATGTACCTCATTCCACTGCCATTCCCTCTATGCAGAATGTGTTGAATGCTGCCTGTACTCATCATGATACCCATCTGTCAATCCTTATAAAAAGCAGATAAGCTAAATAAGGTACTTCAGGCTAATACATTTATTTTCTCTCACCTTAGATCAGACACAGTTGCTGTTTCAACTGTGTCTTATATTGGCAAAAGACTTCTGCTCCTTATCAGTTATTCACCTCTTGATGAGGAGGGTAAAATTTTAGACCATACCATTAAGAGAATGTTTTCTTCTTCCATTTTAAACTTCAGAATTCTGAACTACCAGACATATATGTGAACATTTATGTTATGTCATATGGACAATATGAGGGAATTGACTTCCATTTTTCCTACAGAAGAAAGCTCTTTTCAGAACCAGATTGGTTCTACCCTTTCTAGGGTATATAAGTATGCTTTGAAGAATGTGCATAACTGTGTGGATACTATGTCTAGGGTTACTGCTCCTGCTACTGCTACATTGCTGAGAAGATATGCTTGGGTACACAAACAAAACTTTGCTGATGATTTAATGTCTGAAATCTTGGATTCAGCTTTAGTTAAGAAAATATCGGTTAGTGCTTCTTTTAGCCAGGTTTTCAAATAATATGAAGAAAGAGGGAAATTAATTCAAAGAGTTTTGAAGATATTTCATGTACCCAATACAAATCTTATAGGCCTCCCTCTAACATAGAAATAACAATAAATAAAGCCAGTCCTTTTCTGGCCAACAAAATGCAAAAGAGAGACGATCAGAGATAACAACAATAAAAAAACAGGGGTCTTTTCAGAAAAAAGAACAGGCCAACATTCCTTATCCTCTTCTCTCTCTCTCTCCTGGTTAATATCTCTATAAATCTGTCCCAAAACTGACCCTTAACACTCCCCTCTGGCAAAAGAATGTTTCTTACTCCTGGATGTTAAAAGTGATGCAAGATGGTTGCAGATGGTACTAGAAACCTTCTTTCAGGGGAATACATTCACACCCTACTAACTAAACATTTTTTTTCCTTAGGTTCTTCAGTCTTTACATACCCAGGAAGTTATAGGACCAGTGCCTTTATCTCTTTATAAATGTTCCAAAGTTCATAACAATGACCTTACAGAAACTTTTACCTTCCATTCCTGATATGAATTACTTGGTAACTCTAGACCTAAAAAATGTTTACTACAGTATTTGCATAGCCATAGGCTTCAGGCTATTTCTAAGGTTTTTCTGTTTCCAGGTCACATTAAAAGTTCTTTTCATTACCCTTTGGTTTATCTAAAGCACCAAGGGTAATCACAAAATGTCCTGCCCCAGTCATAGCTTATTACAGACTAATTGCATTGACAGCTTTCCACACTTAGAGAACTTGATTATCTTTATCCAGATGTCAAGAGTCATTGTCTCTTTTAACCAGTCTGGGCTTCCCAGTAAATATTGCAAAATCCTCCTTGACTCTGTCTCATAGGATTCTGTCTCTGGGATGCCTTATACATTCTTTTCTTCAAAGGGCTTTTTTAGCACAAGACAAGGTGGATCTTCATCTGGAAATTTTCTTGAACTTCTCCAATCAATCTCAACCTTCTGTGAGAGAATTTCTCAGTATTCTAGGATTAATGGTTCTGTTATTCTCATGTTTTCTAATGTCAATCTATACATGAGAGTGATACATTGGTTTCTAAAAAAAAAATACATGGATCCAACATTTGTATTCTCTGGAGTAGCAAATTCCGGTTTTGAGCATTATAAAAAGGGAACTGCATTGGTGAAGACAATAAAATTCAACTAAAACCGGGTGTCCCCTTCTCTCCTCAGACCACAATCCAATCTGTCACCACAGACATGTCAGATTTTACATGGGGAGCAGTTTCCAGTGGGGTAAAAATGCAAGGCTTAGGAAATCGTCCAAACAGACCAAAGCACATAAACCTAAAAGAGATGTTTGTGATCCATGCCTTACAGTCTCCTCATCACCTTTGGTCACCAGGACCTCTCCAAGTGATTACAGGCAATACCACAGTGATGTGATATACAAACAAGCAGGAAGGTGCAAGGTTGCATTCCCCCCCCCCCCCATACAGGATGGCAATGATAGCACCGAAGTTATCTTTTTAGTATTCCTTAACCATCCAAGCATCTTACATTCTATCAGCGCAAAACATAGTAGCAGGCAAGCTGACCAGGACCAATACAGACCCTCACAAATGGAAATTGAATGAGAAGGTCTTCCAGAAATTGATCCAGTTTTCAGGAGCCTCCTTTCAAAACAGACAACTAAATATGCTTGTTCCAAGGATTTTCACAATCAAACATGGAAAACAGATGGATTTTCATTTCCTTGGGAGGGGAATGTTCATTTTTATATTTCCAAACTTTCCACTGATATCCAGTATAGTTCTGACGATTCAAAGAGAAATTCCAAAAATGATTGTGATGATCCCCTTTCGGCCCAGGCAATATTGGCTCTCCCTTCTTATTAAAATGGCCAAGGATAACTAACACAAACTTCCTCACAGACTTGATCCTCTCACACAAGACAGGGGGAGTTTAATACACCCCATTATCGATCAACTTCGGCTAACTGACTGGGTGGTTCAATTCTAATACCTTGTGGGCACTTATTTCATGAGAACGTGCAGCAGGTACTAAAGGAAGCAAGAAAGTCTGCTACTAAAAAAACCCTGGTTGGAAAGTAGAAACAATGTTCTAGTAGATGCCTAGCCAAAAACCAGGGCCCTATCAGCAATTTTGCACCACTGGTGCTCAAATATTTGTGTGAGTTCTTTTCCTCTGGTCTAACTTATTCCTCTATAAAGGTTCATCTTGTGGTCATTTCAGTATGTCTGCCTATGGATCCTCCTCTTTCTTTTCTGCATGTTGACAGTTTCTGAAAGGAGGTTTACACCTGAGATCTCCACATAAACAGATTGCTCCTCCTTGGAATCTCAACAATGTGCTGGAGAAATTAACTATGCCACCTTTTTTACCTAACCATCAAACTGATTTAAGGTTCTTGACTTAGAAAGCTGTACTTGTCAATGCTCTGACATCTGCAAGAATAGTATCTGAGTTGCAAGCTCTCATGGTGGGTGAATCCTATCTGATTTTCTATAATGATATTTTATCTTTAAGAATAAACCCCTCATACATGACCAAAGGGGGTTCAGAGTCTCAGTTGAATCAAGCTGTCAATTTCTCTGGACATGCATAGGCAATTCAGGTACTGTCTTGAACAAAGCCCTTTATACAAGCAGATCAACTATTTATTTCTTATCAAGGGGCAAAAAAGGGACACACTGTTAATAAACAGATAGTTTACAATTGGTTGTCACTGGCTACTCTTTTTTGTTATTCCCATAATGGCAAATCCATTCCAGGCAGTACCGAGGCACATTCCATTAGGGCATTGTCTTCTTCAATGGGATACTGGAAAGGGGTGGACTCAAGAAGCATTCTAGAGTGGAGCATTCTAGAGGCAGCTACATTGTCCTCCGCAGATATTTTTGCAAGCATTACAAACTGAATTCCTTTTCTAAGTCCAGATAAAACTTTGTTAGGACCATTCTCCAGGGATGCCTGGATCCATATCCTTCTTCCTTCCAGGATGGATAGGTTTTGCTATTTAACCCGTATAGCCTAAGGTCTACTTCAGCAGTAGGAATGATGAACATAGAACAATTGTATAAGTGAAACAGACTCATAACAGTAGATGTTTAAATTCCTCACTGTTGCAGTAGCCGCACCCACCCCCATCCCCCTGCTCTTGTATATAGTTGCTTTGAAATATAGAGTGCTGTTGTGTTTGCTTCTTCTTTACATGTTTTATTGTTAGTATTAGTTGGTTATTTAAGGATTGCTAGGCCCATTTCTCATTGTAAGAGCAAGAAATTCCTAAAGAGAACTTCCTGCTGACTGCTGAATTCCCTCTTTAGAAATGGTCACTCAACAGTCAGAGTGAAAGAGTAGGGGGGAGCTAGAGCTTTTTGAAGCTGACTGGTTGTTGTTTCCTAGGCAGTAAACAACCCATATAGCCTAAGGGCTATAGCAGCAATGAGGAATTCAAATAACTACTCTTATGGGTAAGTGCAATTTATACAACTTTACTTCCTTTTTATGGGCACGGGCATACATAGGCACAAACACAAGCACACACACACACACACACACACACACACATACACACACACACATATACACACACACACACACACACACACACACACACACACACACACACACACACACACACACACACGCACACACACACACACACAGACACAAGCACACACAGACATACCCATTTATAAAGATTTAATAAATTATTGTATAGCATTTCAAGATATGCATAAATTCATTTAGCATATCATCTCTATATTAACAATACATTTAACCATAAGCTACAAAACTAATTAGAATCCTTACTTTAAAAATTCTCCTCAGTCACAGTCAAGTTCAAAAAGTAAAAAGCGAGACTACGCATACTCTAGTTGTTAAAAATAAACATTAACCTCCAAATAACTAACAAACCCTGTATAATGAGTCTTGCATTATTTTTTCTTACCTAACAATGATGGGAAAAGTGAAATAAAAATAGAACAGCAAGCAGCCAATTATAAAACAGTATCTGAAGCAAAATAAGAAATCCTACTCAACCAGATACAAATTCATATCTAAATATAAGCTAACAAATCGTAATATAGCCCTTACTGTACTCTAAAACAATAACAAAAGCTTACCTGACACCTCTAAAATTACATTAAAAATCACCTCAGAACTATCTTCTTAAGGCAGCCCAATGTACCTGCTCTACATGGCAATAGTCAATGCCAGGTCATAATTCAAGCTATCAGTACTGGACCTATTAAGTCTTTGCAGCTGAATACATATGAGTTGGTCTAAATATCACCTGATGTTTCCCTATCTCTCTCTCTCTATATATACATATATATATATATATATCCATATCTATATATATATATATATATATATATATATATATATATATATATATATATAAGCCTTTGTTATAACTCATGTTTTTGCCAATGTATTTCGATATGTTGATACTATTGTTTATTGCCAATGTACTAGTTCGACTTTGTATACTCTGAATTGCTTTTTCCTAATTATGCATTTATTTCTGTGTTTTTTTCTTTATTTTATATGTGTAATGCTGCTCACTGAGCCTGGGTTGTGGCTGGAAGAGATCAAAGGACCAGCTTACCTACCCACTGAATAAATCATAAATAAATTCAGATTAGATTAAAACCATCTATAAGAAAGTCCATTCATAAGAAACTGTGGAAATTGTGCCAAGCCTTATTCAATAGAAAGCTTAAGCAAACGGTGTAATTATCACATCCTATTGAAATGAATTGTCAAAACAATGAATTCATAAAAAGTATACAGCAGAAAGAAACACATACATGGAATATGTGATATATAAAACATGTTGCATTGTAACATTTGGGAACTTGATTTATTGATAAGTGATTTTGCTAATCTTAAAGCGATTTCATGCATTACACCCCAAAATCTTACATATTCTATATGCCTTTCAGTCTAGGCAATAAAAGGTACAGAAAAAAGTACTGTATAAGATTCAAATACAACAAAATATATTCTCGAAGCTATATGCATTTAGTCTGGGAAGAATTTATAGCATGGGCTGAGAGTAGAAAATTAAAAAAAAAATGTATTTATTCATTCATTAACTCAGTCATTCATTTATTCCTTAAGCATTTTCTCAGATTTCCTTGGGGGAATCTAGACCTCATCACAACACTCACTAGGTGCAAGGACTAATCCTAAAATAGGTGCCAGCACATTGCAAGACAAACTCACTTGCTGTTACTTCACACACACCCACACACACACACACACACACACACACACACACACACACACACACACACACACACACACACACACAGAAAATACAGAGGAATGCAAACTCATCTACAATGCATCCAACATATCTTTGGAATGTGTAAGGACAGTAGACTCAACAGCAAAAAGCATTCAAGTCACAGGGAGGGTGGACAGTATATTAACAGAAGGCACCCCATCCAAGAACCAACCTGGATAGCCAAGTACTGTGAGGAGGTTGGTTGAGGGGTAGTGCATTTTCCAGGCAGCAACATATTGAAAAGCATTTCTGTCTCCAGTATTTCTTTCTTATTTTAGAACTGCATAAAGAGTGTGAAACTAACTGACCACTGTTATCACTTGATCACATTTAAAGAGGCTTTGATCTGGCTTGTCAGGAGCACTGTGAATACACAGGTATGGAGACAGAATCTATGTGAAAAAGTAAGCACAGCTTTATTTTTGAAAATTTTATGTGACTTCACAGTCAAAGAATATGGGCACTATCAAAACAAACGCATTCTGCTGGGAAAGTGTGGGTGTGAAATTATCTGTAACTAGTGTTATAATTTACAAACAAAATGAATGCAGAACCTAAATTTTGGATTTCATGTTATATTTGGTCTTAAAATTTCACATTCTTTCTGCAAATATATTTTGGCTTCAGTTCACTGCAAACATGATTGTTTGCACTTTTTGTCATAGAGTGAATAGATGACACACAAAATCATAAAAAAGGTTGACTTTATAGCATAACAACTAAATTAGCTATTTATTTTGCCCATGAAAGTAATATTTTCTATTATATAGCATATTATTACCAGCAACTGTGATTTAGCACACAAAAATTTAGTATGCAATTGTCCCACTGCTTTCATACTTAAAAATAATGACCTAAGTAGGTTTAAAATGGAATACCCAGAGTTGTTGTTCAAGCCTTTTATTAAAAAATTCCCAGATTATTTCAGTGACATTTCTCTGTACTGACTGGCCCCATCAATAGACCTATATTTTTGTTAGAATGTACCAGGTTGCCAAGTTCCATTATACTTTGTTTACATTAAGCATGAGTATATGACCTTTTTTAGGGTGATGATTGTAGCACATCTAGAATATATTTTATGTTGCCGTTATATCAAAATGAAAAAAATTGTTCTGTGGAGCAGTGTCTTAAAGTCAAATTCAGCATCGAGCTGTGATGAAATCCCAAAGTAAAGAATGACAGTCTTGTGTATGCATATAGTACATAAGAATGCTGTTGAAATTCTACAAAAGCCTCACTAAGAACTCTGGAAGGAGGACTGACATGTGATCTTTTTATGCATATCTATCATATATTGGAGTTCACATGTGATTCATGGCACAATCTGGCATGTTGCATAATACTTAGTTTATGTTAAGGGTGAGTATATGACTTTACTTAGGAAGGTGAATGCAGTGCATATACAGAATATATCTTAAGTGTCTTTATATCAAATGTCAAAACTCCTTGTACTCAAGGGGACAATGAGATAAAGTCAAATTCAACATGAAATTATACATTCTTTATCATATTGTAGATCTCAAAGGGACATACATATGGCCTTCTATAAATAGATACCAAATAAATATAGGATCTCACAAGCATTTCACTCTCATAATTTGGTATATATTAATAAAACATATGTATTTCACTAAACAAAGTAATATATCCATATCTTTACATATGCTTAAATAAAATTATCTGTGTTGAATGGAGGCATGTAGGGCACTGAAATTTAGTAATGAGCTATGATAAAATATCTTAGAGAAGAATGGCAGTCATAAGTTAACTTTGTGCCTGAACAGCCAAGGATATTTTCATGAACATTTTACATTGTCTTAGCCTACTTAACAACTTTCATGATATTTTTTTTTTTGGTTTCAATTCAAATCAGTATGTAATCAATAATGTTTACCGCACCTTCCAAACCCTCAATAATGTGTGCTACAGCTCTAAAAACACATACGATGCTGAATATATATAAAATGACATTTTCATGAATCTGTATCTTCCTAATGTGGTATTGAATTTATACAGCTTTGAAATGTGTGGCTCCAAATTAATTTTCTAGAAGCCCTGGTAAGTATCAAGAACTGAGAAATGCTAAGTTCTAATCATCACCTGGACTACCTCTTTAATAATCTTCTTTTGTGGGCAATGCTTTCTTACAGAAACTGTATTCAGGTCTTATGGATCTATGCAGATTCTATTTTCATCTGATTTAACCACAGTCTCCACACTGCTCACCCACAGAGTAGTCACAGCGTATTTCATAATCATCCCTAGCTGCTTCTTTCAGTTTACCTTACTCTCATTTGTCTACCTTAATGTTATGAAAACTCTCACTGATGCATGCATAAATGAAAAACATCTCTGGATTTATCATTATTATATTCTGACTCAGAGTACAATCAAGACCTAAGAATAAGTCAACATAGTATTCAGAAATATCAGTCCAAACACAAGACTGGTCTGTTTTGCCTTATCTTTTATAGAAGCTCAGTATAATACATGCCTCATTATAGCATTGCGAGCCTGTGTTGAGCAACTTTGTAATTGTATTGCATGGATGTGTGAGTTGTCTGCTTTACAAAAACGTAAATCATTGCCTCTACAAATCAGTGTCTGCACAAATGTGTGAATATCTGTCCTCATAATCGTGTAAATGATGTGCAGTATATGCTTATTACAGGCATTCATCATACACCTACAAATGTTGTTATTTAATGAGATCATACTACCCTCAAGTGTTCCTAGACTGCATCTGCACACAACGTATGTGTTTAATCATGCTCAAATGTTTGTAGGCCATTCTGATCAGACTATGGGGTTGTTTTGGTGATACAACTTGAAATAAAGGATTGTTTGCATTCTTGTTAGAAAACACAGCACAACATAGTTTTTATAACCCATTTGTGTTAGTATATCCCTAGAGCAAGTCAGTAAGGTGGCTTTAGAACATCTTTTAGTGCCTTTCAAAGTTGTGTCTCTAAATCCACTTCTAGACAAGATGTTACATTGTAATACTTTTCCCATTAATGCACAGTCTCTTAGTCCATCAATTATTTCTCTGTCAGGACTTCAGCATGTCTACCCTTCTTGTAGAAACAGCAGCCACTGCACAAACATCTCCATCCATCCATCCTCAACCCCTTTTCCCATTTTGCACATGGAGTCGGGTTGTCACTTTGACAGTGACAATCATCTTGCGCCAAGGTTTACACCGCCAGGTGGCTAGCCCTGCCATAGTAGATCATTCATACCACACACTCACACCTAAAGCCAGTTTAGAGTGTCCAATCCATCTACTGCATATCTTTGGGATGTGGAAGGAAACCGGAGCACCGGGAGGAAACCCATGTGACCGCAGGGAGGACATGCAGACTCTGCACAGAAGGCATCTCAGCCGAGAATCAAACTGGAGAACCTCTTGCTGTGAGGTGACAACTCTAACCACTGCATCACCATGGCCACCCTGACTGTACACACATCTATTGCATTTAAAAATAATTCCTTCTCAGTTTCTCTTTTAGTGATTGAGCTATCATTATTCATATTTCAGTTAAGTACTTGCATAACATTCCATTTTGCTTTTACAAAATTGTGGAAAATGGCTTAGTAAACCACACTTCTTGCATTTTTTATTTAAAGCTGGACAGCTCCTATTCTCATGTATGCATTTACATATTGAGCAAAATGGGATTGATTCAAGTAAAACTCATATCTTCAAATGTACCATCATAGTCATGCATATTCTTATGCCTTTTTACTGCATTGCAGGTTTCTAGTCTGCCTCAGTTATTATATGTATTAACAGACCTTTTCTGTTTCATTTCTGCAATTTGTTGTTTCATTTTAGTTTTACACTTATCTAGACCTTCTACAATCTCTATCTTATTTGAATGTGTATTAATTCTGCTGCTGTACACACATTTACAGCTTTGCCAAGTGTCAAGTCTGGTTCTGTCAGAACTTTGGTTCTCAGTTTATGCCACAGAAATTCTATCTTTCAGCAATTAATAATACAACTCACTAAACCTGCAGACTGAAGCCGTATAATCTCAATTTAGTTACATAAACACCAACAGATTCTTGTGACCTTTGATTTATACTGAAAAATAAATGATGACTTTGTGTCAGATTCTTTTTAGAGTCACAATGTTACCTTAATCTTTTTTATAACAACTGGATCAGGCTGATGTCCTTTAGTATGATTAAATTTGTTAAATACATTTACCATCTCCAACAATGAAAAAAAATGTGGCTACATGCACATCTTTACATTTTTCCATGCCAGATGCAGTACAAAACAGTTTTTTTTTTCATCAATTGTTTACAGCCATCTGCCAAATTGCTTTGTAGGACTAAGCCCCTATTGGTTCAATGATTAGTAGGATGGATGCTATGATAAAAATAACACTGCAAACAAAAGGATAATGGTAAGCTAAAGCTTAATGTGCTTGAAAAGTCCACTAGTTATGGAACCAAAAGGTACATACATGGCATAGTCCTCAGAGAAGCTTAGCCTGCATTATTTTGTTTGTGTGGTGATTTTGTGCTGGAATAACTATCATTATAACTAATTTCCAGTTATTGTTCTGTTTCTGTTTCATTTTGTAGTTTTCTGCTTATTTTATGTGATTTTTTTATTGCTTTAACTTACAATTTTTTCTAGTAGAGGCAGGTTTTATTTAGGTTCCACCAAGATATGCCATTTTCCATTGGTCATAGTGTGGTTACCAGTTAAAATTCTTTGCATGGAGTGCTTGTGCATATCTCTTCTGTTAGCTAGGAAAATTCAACCACTTGTGCTACTTTATCCTGCTCTGAAACCACGCAATATTACAGGTTCTTACTGCTACCTACACCATATCAACAGATGCAGTAACAAAGACACACAGGAGCCAGTCTGGAATGAATACCATTACATAACATGACAACAACAGACAATGATGGAAGGAGCATGTGAAATTTGTCTTGTGGATTAGGCTGTACTAATATACTAACTAAATACATTATAGACGGAGAAACCTTACTTTGTAAGCTATATATTTATATAATTTCCCTATTCACTGGCAAAACAATCACCACAGCAGACACTACACAGGAAGAATACTCAAACAGTGTGTAAAAATGCTTCATCTTGAATATTAGGGAACTTAACATCCCACAGAAATGCTTTGACACCTCAAGATTTCTGCACCCAAATGATGTTGATATAGCAGTCCTACAAGAGACAAAGCTGGCTCAGACCTACTACTGCTTATAATGGGGTAGGCTGGGCATGATTTAAGAAGCTCAGTGTTTCCATCTATGAGATGCACTGTTACAGGAATACTCAGAAGATTTAAATGTGAGTTCAAGCATAGGCATGATGGGGGAGTGAGTAGTTGGGCTATGGTCAGGTTAAATATTCCTCCCTGTCTCACATCTGTAGCCAGTATTTGTGGGCTGAATGGTGATAGGCAATTTTGTGATACTTTTTCTGCAAGCTGGTGCACTCAAATCAATGAAAGACTGGGATTTCAGTGGTACCCATGTAGGCTGCTCCCCACAGGATTCTCAAGAAAGTGCTGAAGACAGTACTGGTGACATAGATCAAAAGAAGGCAGGTAGGCCTGATCAGCCTTCCACTATGTGAAGTAGAACCTCAATACTCAGGTCTCAGACATGCAATACTATCAGATCAGTGTCTAGAAGTACACCTGCATCCAGAAGATCACTCCATAGCAGCAACTCAGCATCAAGCACACATGCTAACACTTGCTTGTGATTACTGGGACCATCACCCCCACTATCTTTTGTGAACATTGTGTATGATGCCTTAGATCTGTAAATAACATTGCAGAGAACAAGTCATAAAAGGCAAACAATCTCCAGTTTTCTTGCATGGATTTCAGTGCATAACTATTCACAACAACTGGAAAACATTGAAGAGACTGTGCTAAAGTGAGAGAAATGGGGAGCATTTTTATGTGGTTGTGCACACTGTGGTATTTAAAGTGGTATTATGTGGTTAGTGTAGGGGGATTTAGGAGCAGGCCATTGCATGTGCTACTATAATAAATCCTGTCAGTGAAACACTTCTGCAAAAATGAAAAGCAGTTTTACTTATGATGAAATAAGTATTGGTGTCCATGACTGAGGTGCTTAACCTGATGTGCAGTCTAATGTGACCATTCACCAGTAAGCAACAGCCAACAATACATATGCAGGATACCTTGTAACTGATGTTGAAATCATTGTTCAGTAAAGCAAAGCATGAGTACTTACCCAATAGTCACTTTGCACAAAAATGAAATTCTTCGTTGTTATTGCTGAAAAACAGCAAAGAGGCAGCAGGACATACAAGAAATCTACTTCTACTTTCCTTACAGGTAACAGTGAGCTCTTCATGATCCCTCAGGTAGAAAACTGCACCTATATATGCTGCAATGCACATTCTTTTCAGTTACTGTTTACAATCCTGGCTGAACTGCTATCAAATAACGAATAGTCCTGCTCCATCACTGCTGTCCTGAAAACTACACCTGTATAAATTCATGTGAGCAGAATATTTGTGTGTGATTATGAAACATGGAATGCAAGCAAGCAATTATCTGGGTAAAAACTTTTAATTAAAGATAAATAAAATGTATATGTATGGGTCTACTTCTAAATTTCAAAGTTTCAAAACTTCAAATTTGTTTTGGTCGAGGCCAATAGATTGAAGTTTTGAAACTTCAAAATGTAATTAAAAAAAATAAATAAAAACAAAAAAATGCTCCACCACACCCCCTGCTAATTAAATATACCATCTTCAAGATTGCACTACAGCAAGGAAAACAGTAAATATACCGTTCCGCGCTGTACTCTCTATTTAAATGGTTCGAAGTTTCAAAACTTTGATCATATGGTCTTCACATAAGAAATTCAAAGTTTTGAAACTTTGAAATGTAGACGTAGACCCATGTTTGTGTGTGTGTGTGTGTGTGTGTGTGTGTGTGTGTGTGTGTGTGTGTGTGTGTATGTGTAAGTGTGTGTGTGTGTGTGTGTGTGTGTGTGTGTGTGTGTGTGTGTGTGTGTGTGTGTGTGTATGTATGTATATATATATATATTTATGGATCCCCTTCAGATGATCAACTCGGCAGAAAGTAGAACACCATATGGTCAAGACCATATGTCCAAATTGACAAAAAGTCATAGCATTTATATGGAGATTGTAGTGCAGTGGAGATCGGGGAATTTACCCTTTTCCCCAAATGTACTGTGACCTCAGAGTTGGTATATATACTTTACAGGAGGTGTGAGGGGAACAGGAGGGCTTGCCCTTGTGCAAAAATGTAGGTTTTTGCCATTTTTGTTGTTTTCAACTTTTCAGAAAGTCAAATATATGGTCTCAACCATATGATGTTCAACTTTCCGAAAAGTCGATGTTTTCATATAGATAAATGTATGCATACATATAGATATATATATACATACACACACACACACACACACACACACACACACACACACACACACACACACACACACACACACACACACACACACACACACACACACTCACACACACACACACACACACACACACATGTATTGGTAGTACTGTTCAGCCTCTGGCCCATGTGGAGAGTCTATTCTTGATGCATTCAGAATAGCCACTGTGACTCCTCTATACAAGAGTAACCTGTCTACAGATTTAGGTGATTATAGGCCTATCAGCCTCACCAGCTTTATATGCAAAGTCATGGAATATATCATAGCAAAATTAGTTTATGCAGGCAGTGCAGACATAGGCAACTTAATTCATCTAGACTCTGTCCAGTTTAGTTTTGTGAGGGGCAGACCCTGTTTCCTTAGCCAAGTAAATTTCTTTGTAAAGGACACTGTGGATGCATCCAATGGTCACGTAATGCATGCTGCTTATCTTGACCTGTCCAAGCATTTGACACTATCTTCATGCTGGTATTAATGAAAAATTAAATACATATCAGTGCATCTCCCTCTTCTGCTTGACCTTTATTTTGTAGGTATAAAAGCCAGTATCTCAGAAATGTGATTTGCCAAGTTTGCTGATGACTTCAAACTGGACACTGTTAGCTGCTCATCCATTGAAACTAAACTGTTCCATCAAGGGATAGAATATGCATATACCTGATGTACTCAAAACAGTCTCGAGATAAATGCAAAAAAAGTATAGCATGATACCAGTCAGAAAAAAGCTACTGTTACCTCACACGATATAAGTCATACTCCTCTTCAGCTACATATGGTCATAATAGACCTGGGTAATTATGAGGACATTCCTCTCTCTATTTCAATCACTATGTTTCCACTGTAATTAGGAAATCCTTCTTTCCAGCCCAGTTAGTTTCCAAATGACTGTTTTCAAGATCCAAAGTAGTCTTCTTAGCACTATACTCTTCACTTATCAGACCCACAACTGAAAGCAGTGCCGTTTGGTGTGTAGAAATCCAAGCATATCGCTCTACTGGAAAGGCACCAATGAGTTCTTATCCAAGAAAATTAAAGGCATTAAATCCATCCACTATCCCAATAGAATGACATGACTCTACATTCAGTAATCCAATGGCTGCTCAGAGGTGACATTTGCACTTTTTGAGTCATGAAAGATCCCCATTCTGTTTGACCTCCTATTTCTTTGGAATACCAGTGACTCTACAAACATACATGCCAGGGATCTAAATCTACACCAACAAATTAGCAAGACTATCTGTAAGGACAGGTTCATAACTCAGCATATTACTGCCTAAGTTACCAGGTCAGCAAAATACTATTTTGTCTACCTTTAAGATTAGCCTTAACAATTGGAAGGGTCGACACACATTTACACCAGTGTTATCATGTACCGCCATGTTCAGTTTTCGAGGTGAGTACAACTAAATGCTTGTAAAGGATGGTGAGAACTTTTATGTCTGTCTTCTTTAAGGTGTATGTGGTTAGGCATTCTATGGTTCCATTGATCTTTTACTTAGCATTCTTCCTATCTTCATACGGCAAAATACACACAATGTTTACATCACATGTAATAATAGTTCAGTAGCAAGATATTCTAGGCCATGATTGTTCCCAGCATAATGAAAAGAATATCAAGACAACATCCCTAATGGAAATGCAGTATAATACAAAATATCAGACTTGTGCCAATGTATACGTCTGAAACAATGGATGTGCTGCCCATATATATGTAAAGCATTATATCTCATTCTGTCTTTCAGAGTTTAAGACAAAACCTTGTGGCTGTAGCCACGGTATATTCAGCCAAAGGAAAAGAAAAAAAAAAAGACTTGGATTGATTTGCATGTCTCCAGCTTGTATTATTTTTATTATTATGGTTACAATAACTAGTATGAGTTTGTCAGAGTTTAATGGATAGGTAGTTAGATTTTGGTAGCAAATGTTTTCTAATTGTGGGTAATGTTTTGGTTATGATAAGTAAGCATGTTTTATTATTATTCCACTATAAGGAGATGTCAACTTTTAATTTTGGGGTTGATATTTGTGCCTCTGTGTACCAAACACTGCTTGTTTTTATTAGTTCTAATGTAAGACTGGCTATTTTAGTGGTGACAATGATTAATGTTGGTGTTAAGAATGAGATAATTGTCTTGTCTGTTTTATATTTACTAAGGTAGCCTTGTAATCATGCAGGGGTGCTGGTAATGGTAATTTAAAACTGTTACTAATTATTAATAATCAGATGGAGGATGTTTATGATGTAATCACAGTGGTTTGTAGACTAAGAATATGACTATGGGAGTGGCTGTGGATATGGGTATGGGAAGCACAGTGCAGTCAACTAATGAGGAGAAACATAAGTGAGTCAGCTGACATATGTATACAAAGTAAGAGCAAGTTGCATGCCAAACCATGAACCGTCTCAGTACTGGCATTATATAAACTATATTGTGTATGATATAAACTATGAATGTTTTAGTTGCCATAAATGAAAGCTGTAGATCCCCAATTCTGCAGGCATCAGTAACTGGGAGGTGAATGAATTTCCCCTAGCTCACTAGATGTTCTTGTACAATTTACAAGAATACAGCTGAATATGTGCACTGCAGGGCAGTACAAAAATGTCTTTGTTTTTGACCAGGGCACAGCAGAATCCATGCAACCTATGGCAGTAGAACAAGCATACTATTGGAGATTAGTCTGTAAGCACAAGTGAGATGGCTGCTAAACAGGCTTGCAAGTGGTAGCTATAGTGGTCTCCTACTAATCACACTCCACTCCACTCCAGCCATCCTAAACAGGCTAGTGATCTTTGTTGCAGGTTATATCAAAGACTAATTCTGCATATGAAAAACAAATGCAGGTGGAGTCATATGGAAGATGGCAGGTTTATATTTCAGTAAACCAATCAGGGAATGAAGCACTGAGCCACATCACTTGTAATGCCTTAAATTCCCAGAAATGTTTACAAGCATTCCAACTTTTGTTAATATTTATTTTCTTCTGTTTGGAACAGATAATCTGACTTATGTTAGACTGATGAATACTTCAGGGATTTGGGTTAACAAATTAAACTGAAGTAGGAGAGGAATACTATATCAGAATATTGTTAAAGGCAGGTTAAATATTATAAATCCAGTTATGAGTTATTTTTCAATATTTATGAAGAAGGATGATGAAGACAATTGAGTATGATGAAATTATGTTTAGCGGATTATTGTGGCATACTAATTAACAGATGGAAGACTGGATTTCTTTAAAGACTAACATGAATGAAGATAATGATAAGGTTTTATTTAAGAAAATTAGGAAATGGGATCTTGAGATGGCAACATGGATTAAAGGTATATTACAAAAATGTTATTATGAATAGGGACAGGATCAATTGGATTATGTTTGTATGCAAGGGTTTAAAGTAAGGATTAGTTTGGGTAAAAAGATATTCATGAAGGACTTTATATGGCATCTAGCAAAAGAAATTATCAGTAAAGGCATTAATGGCATGTAATAAAATTAAGGAGACAACATGTTTTTGTGGACAATTCTAAACAACTGATCATGTTTTTTTTCAATGTTAAGAAAAAAGAAATACATTTTTGGTGCCCTCTATATGTGCAATAGACAATATTTGTATATATTTCTGATATATCACAAAATGTTATTGTATTATGGTGTTAAAGAGACAGGGGAATGTACAAACAAAGAAATATGGATTTGAGTGTTTTTATTTTAGAAAACATGGACAGCTAGATATGCTAATGTTACTTTGAAGCATATATTTGGTAGTAAAGATGGTGATGAAGATGTCAAGACAAGTATATATAAAAAAACGAGTAGCTTTGTTCCTGATATTCATCCTTCAGTGGAAATGTTCATTCGACTTTGTGAACAAGAGATATATGAATACAGGCAAGGGAATAACTTTAAGAATTATCGTAACTTGACCCAAAAGGAGTTCCAAGGGTTAAATGAACTGAGGCAGCGAACAGATATTGTGATAAAACCAGCAGATAAAGGTGGAACTGTTGTGGTGATGAGTTCCAATAACTACACAACTAAAGTGGAAGATCTGCTCAGCAAAAAAGAAACATACTTAGTGCTAAGCAAAAAAGATCTAAATGCATTGATATATAATGTAAAAGATAGCCTATATGAGATGCTAATGAACAGGATGATAACTAAGGAGCGATATGACTTTTTTGAAGTCTCTCACCCAACTGTACCAGCAATTAGTGGACTGCCTAAAATATACAAAGACTGCCTCGAACCACCGATCCATCCAATAGTAGCAGGAAGAGGCTGGGTCACAAAGCCACTATCTATCTATCTGCAGAATGAATTAAAGAAGCTATTGAGCAGAGCAAACACTGTTATAAAAGACTCAACAGACTTCTTGCAAAATCTACAAGGAAGTATGGAAAATAGATGCTCGTTTGAAGACTTACTTTTAGTAACTTTGGATGTAAATAATTTATTTACATGCATACCAAACGAGTTTGGCATGGAATCCATTCGGAAATTTGCTAGCCCATTTCCATCTAATATTAATTTACAGTTTACTAGAATTGGTAGTGGAAAACAATGTGTTTACTTATGGCAATACTTATTACTGGCAGAGATGGGGGTAGCAATGGGGACCCCCTGCACTAATAGCTATGCCAATCTGGTACTTGCCCAATGGGAAAAGGAATGGTTGGATGACACCAAAAGTACTTAGACCAACAAACTACTATTATATAGTAGATTTGTGGATGATATCTTTATTGCATGGGAAGGAATTAAACTTTACTCGACAATTTCATTGATTTTTTTGAGTATGACAACTACCTTCCTGGTTAAAAGCTCACGTCATGAAATATAATTTTTGAATGTGAAATTGTGTTTAAATCCTGTGAAAGGTATTGAAACAATGATATACAGAAAACCTATGTGGCGTAATCATATGCTACACTACTCAAGTATGCATCCTAGACATATTTCCACAATATAGTGGACAATCAAGCAGTACGAGTATCTAAACTTTGTACAAACGAAGATGTATATTTGATGGAACATAAGAAACTGTTGAATAACTTCATGGAAAGAGGGTATAAAGAAAAAAAGATTACTAAAGGCAAAGAGCAAATATTGGAAATATGTGAACATGAAGGTAGACTTCATTATTCTAAGAGTAGTGAATAAGAGATAAAGCAGAATAAAGAAAGCTGCTCCAAAGAACACAAAGTAAGGTGTACGATCACATATAGCACAGACAATGCAGCTATATGTGGCACTATTAGAAAATATTGGCCGATTTTAACTTCAGATATTAGAATTAAAGAGCTGGTAGGAGAAAAACCCAGCTTTGCATTTAAGAACAAAAAGTATCTAAATAAGCTTTTATGCCAAAAAGATGGAATAGAGATGAAAAATTATATCACTCAAGCTGATCCTACAAGGCCTAACAGAGGTGCATGCAAATGTGGTTTCTGTAAAGCATGTGCTTGAATTAACACACAAGATACATTTATACATCCTGTAACAAATACGATATATACTTTCCAAGGGCTAGTTAATTGCAATATTAGGAACCTAGTATATATTTCAACCTGTAGTATCTGCACAGCTTACTATATAGGCAAAACGAACAGAACATTAAAGGAACGTATTCTTTGCCACATATGTGATATAAGAAACAAGGTAGAAACTAATTCTCTCTACCAACATATCTCTAGATTTGAGAACCTCTGTTTTAGAGTTATGGCTTTATCAAACATAAAAGAAAGTGTATGAGGTGGTGACCGAAAGAATAAAATGGAAGCTGAAGAAGCAAGGTGGATTATGGATCTGAGAGCAGATCATCCCCCAGGACTGAATGGGGTAGTACCCCTAAAACCTATATTAAAAGAGTGAGGCCTGAGAAATAAAAAGTGAATCTAATCTAAGCTTTCACTTTAGGGAATGATGTCTTCAGAATGGGAGTAGCAACTAATTTGTATATAAAAAGGAAGTTTTTCTTATTTCTAACAGGATCTGAAGAAGGTTAAGCACAACTGAAAGTGCTTATCCTGTATTTTACTGTTTGTTTTACTATTTGTTTTATATAATAACAAGTTTTTAACAGTCTAATTAGAACTAGAAAGCTCTTACTTAGATTACTGTTTGTAGTTCTTGTAAGAGCTGGTAAGCTTCAATTTAAACTGCTGTTTCTCAAGAGTGCTTCAGCTGTCTAACAGCTCAACAGTTCCTGTAAGAGTTAGCAAGCTTCAACTTAAACTGCTGTTTATATTGAGTGCTTCAGGTGTTTCTTACTAGCCCAACAGTTCTTGTAAGAGCCAGCAAACTTCCACTCTAGCTGCTGTTTGTATCAAGAGTGTTTCAGCTGCTAACAGCTCAACAGTTTTAGCAAGCTTCAATTTAAACTGCTGTTTGTAACAGCGCAACAGTTCTTGTAAGAGCTACCAAGCTTCTGCATAAACTGCTGTTTGTACTGAGAGTGTTTCAGTTATCTAAATATTTGAGAGCAAGAGGTGGCACGTTCATTCTTTTTCTTATAATATTGTTAAAGGCAGCTTAAATAATATAAATCCAGTTTTGAGTTATTTTTCAATATTTATAAAAAAAGTTAAGTATTATGAAATCATGTTTAGCGGATTATTATGGCATACTAATTAACAGATGGAAGACTGGATTTCTTTAAAGACTAACATGAATGAAGATAATGATAAGGTTTTATTTAAGAACATTAGGAAATGGGATCTTGAGATGGCAACATGGATTAAAGGTATATTACAAAAATGTTGTTATGAATAGGGACAGGATCAATTGGATTATGTTTGTATGCAAGGGTTTAAAGTAAGGATTAGTTTGGGTAAAAAGATATTCATGAAGGGCTTTATATGGCATGTAAGGCATCAGAAATTGTCAGTAAAGGCATTAATGGCATGTAATAAAATTAAGGCAACAACATGTTTTTGTGGACAATTCTAAACAACTGATCATGTTTTTTTTCAATGTTAAGAAAAAAGAAATACATTTTTGGTGCCCTCTATATGTGCAATAGACAATATTTGTATATATTTCTGATATATCACAAAATGTTATTGTATTATGGTGTTAAAGAGACAGGGGAATGTACAACGAAAGAAATATGGATTCAGGTGCTTTTATTTTAGAAAATATGGACAGCTAGATATGTTAATGTGTTATATAATAAGATATGCGAAATGGAAATGATATGTACATAAATTATTTTGTTTGTTTGCAGTAACCACCTGCTGGTTAGGATTAGCATAGGGGGTGGGTCTGGCATAATGATTAACATCTTCACTTCATGGACATAAATTGCAGTATTTGATTCTGAACTTTGGTTATTGGCTAGGCTTAAAATGGCCCATCAGGTAAGTTAGCCTAGTGTTCACCTATGAGTCTATGAACCTGTAACTTTTGAAATTTAATATAAGGTATATTTTTCTGCAGTTGGTGAGATAAATTCAGTTAAATCCCTACTCATATTGCGGGCTTTTTTTTTATCAACTTGACCTAAGACCAGCTCAGACAGCTGGGACCTTGATTTAACATCTCATCTGAAGGACAGACAGCACACTCAGGAGTGCAGTGTCATAGTGCTGCAGTTGCAGTATTCGAAAACTATTGTGGGAATAGATCTCTCAGCTTTCTGATCTACCAGCATCAAAGTCAAATGTGCTTCCTGTTGAACTAATATTAGTAATCTGTGGGAGACTTGGGCCTTCCTGGAATGCTAAATTATAATTTATGTTGACTTTAATAAGATATTATGCCATTGCCGTTAAACAACTTGTGTAATCTAAGCAGATTTGAATAGTAACCAAAGGAATGCTGCTATATGTTTTCATAATATATGAAATGTGATTTTATTTTATTTATTTATTTTTATTTTACATTTGTTGACCGGGCTAGTCTAGCTGGATATAACATATTAGGGCTGATTGTAACATATTAGGGGTGGGGTTTTTTGTTCACTGTTTTTGTACTTTATTCAAAAGTAGTTTGTTATAAAGTGATTACACCCTTATTTTGAAAAAGGTTATTGACTAATTTTTATCAGTCTGTATATTTTAAGATAAATTTTGCCTAATTTAAGAATGCTTTTTGTTGTATGAATTTGGTTGGGATGTGCCATAGTCTTCTTCCTTAGGAGATTATCAAACAGTTGGGGGGTAGCTGTCCCATCTCTATTTGTATTAAAGGCTACAGCATACCAACCATGTTTAGTCTGGGTTACGTTGATATATACATGTATGTATATATGTAACTAGTCATGTAAAACAGGGAGTATGATAGTGTAGGCTATTGAATAATTTCAAGCTGGGGACTCCCCATTTCCTGTTCTAAACCGCAATTATTATTTTGCATTTTGAATTTTAATATTATCTTTTACTGATGGTGTTTAAATTTTTATTTTATTTAGATGTGTATGTTTAGTGTTTTGGAGGTGGTGCATGCCATCTTCAGACTTATTTGGAAATGGTGTTCTATGATGCAACCATTAAAATGATTTACTGTGATGTTTTAAAAGTATGGTTGTTTTTTGTACTCTACCTGGATTATTGAAATTCCAAGAATTTAAATACACAAGCTCTCATCTGAGTTTTTACACTCTAAGTATGATCTAATTCTTAGATGATATTTAGAGTCAATTAATAAATGAATATCATTTCCTTGGGTCATTTGATTGCATGTTTTGTTTCACCTTAAGATGAAGGACAATAGGGACATAATAGATGTTGGTCATACTTCTATAACCCAATGGCATGATAAAAGGAAAGGATGCTGTATCAAATGTAGCATGAGTTGTGTTAAAGGGAGATAAAGTGGATTGCCTAGCATGCAATTGTCACAGGGTGGTCAAAAAAGGTGAGGAAATGGTTTATCTATAAACAGATGAAGTATTTCTAAGTATAAGTTTGAATGAGATAAATTTTAAGGCAGAAGAGGTTATGTTACTCATAATACTATAGATTAAACTGAATCCATTTTTGCATAGAGTTGTTTTTTTTTCCTATACATGAAGTTATTGAATTGGGTTTTCACTGGTGGATATGTTTTAGAAGAATACTATATGGTACACTGAAGGTGTACGTAAATATTTGAAAATGAAGAGATACGACTCATAATATGAGTAAAACAAAATGGGATAAATATTTGTACTTTGTCAATATGCAAAATTAATTAATAGTTAAGACAGTACACAATTCATTTTAGTTGATTTTTGATATAATATGGCAAATATTTGATTCCATTTCATTAAAATGATGATACAAATTGTTATGTATGTTCTTTTACTGTGGAATACAAAGAAAAGTGAATTACAGAAAAATGTTAAATACTCCAATAAAGTGTAAACGTCAATTAGGGTGTCTCAATACTTTCAAAGTTTGGGATTCTAAAGATAACCAACATATGACACTAATACAATATTGCAAAATCTTTTTTAGTTCTTATCAACATGTGTTATACCTGCTAGGTGGCTGTATCTCTTTAATGGTTACATTTTTGAATTTGAATAATAATATTTACACCATCCAAGTGAAACAGCTGCGTGTCTCAACGTCTTGAGGAAATAAAAGCTACACAAGTTACTACAAATAATCTACCTCTCCAAACTAGAACCATATCAAGTAACTGACCAGAAACTTAGATGAACAGCTCACTGAAAACAGCATATCAAAACTTTACATGGCTGCATGTGAAGCCAGGGAGTACAAGGGGTCTGGACCCGCCTACAGAAATATAATTATATGTGTTCTGCTTTTCAAATACCTATGGAAAATCTTTTGAGTCTTTCACTGACAGTTTGCTATTAGTTATGAGACATGTTCTGATCCAAATACTTGACTCACCTGTTGGAAGGAATGAGGTAAAAAATTATCATAACATCATGGTATGTCTCAGGTAAAAATATGGGCATAGTAATCCATATTTAAAGACTCTTTCTCTCAAATTATATGCTGTACTCACTACAACTGATTCCAGTGGAAATTTAGCAGTGGCTAAATGCTACACTGGCTGAGTTTGTAATTATAGAAGCCTGTAATCCTGTAACTGATTCTTCGATTTTTTTTCTTCCTCATCCTCCTACAATAATAATATATGCATAAACATATTAACTCATAATTTGCTGATTTTGCACTGATTAACTTGAGTGCTTTCATAGACAATTTGTCCTAAATGCTATTCTGTTGCTCATAGAATCTCTAGTAGAACCAAGAGGGGCTACTGTTCTGTCATTCTATTAATAAAACCCTTAATCTGGTCATCTGCAATGTACCTCAGTTTTTTTGATTTGAGCATGATAAATTTCTTACTAAGCAAATGTTAACTCAGATCTTGGTCATGCAGATGTTTCTAAAGAACAACATGAGGAGAAGACTGTCAGAATTATGTTGAAATGTCTGGGTGGGACATCCCTAACTTTTTTTTAAGCTGGCTGTGAATGTAGACGGGCTTCATAGACAAGTTGCACAGCACTGCAGCATATTGACCAGCCTACTACAAATCATAGTCTCGTGTTGCAGTATGGGGCAGTAAACACAAACACAATGCAGAATATATATATACAAGTTATGTTATAATGATATGCAAATGAAACTGGCTGTGAAAAATAGGCCATAATGAAAAGCAAATATATACAATCTGAACATAGTTAAGATTCATAGTTGTTTGTAAATGAAGTTGCAAACCAATATGCTCCTGACAATAAAAGGGCAAAGCATGCCAAAGATACTGAAGCTGCACACAGTAAGAATTCTAGAAGTAGCATTGTTGATCTTGTAGCACCTTACTTTAGTCATTAGCTGTGCTACATCATGATGGTATGTGCAAGGTGGTACCGAGTGCCAAACAAAATATTACTGTCAGCACATGACATATGATAATTTCACCAGTCAGAAGACAAATGATAATTTTAGAGTTGATAATGACATTGCAGAGGCCTTGGTTGAAGTCTGCTGCTAAAAAGTATTAGAATGTGTTGCCTTCCATACCTTTGGAGACCCAAGTATATATAGCTCTTTCTCTTCTAGCTACAGGAAACTATCATAGTCAAAAGTAAATATCTGGCTATCACTCTGCAGGCTATTACAAGCCTAGCCAATAACTAGAGGTCAGAATCAAGCACTATACTTTGTATCTGTAAAGTGAAGACCTTAACCATTATGTAACCTCCACATGTGGACTGAGGGGGTCAAATTCTGTACCACAGGAACTACAGCTCAGAACCTCTATCCTTTGCATCAAATGACAGACTCAGGTGAGAATCAAACCCTGTACCTTGTGTCTGTAAGGTAAACACCTAACCGATTATGCCAACTGCAACCCAAGAAGACAGGTTCCACTAAGGCCACTAAGTTACACTCAGAAACCAAATCAGAATACATTGGGTAATTAATTGGCCTCTGCTTATAAAATGATCAACATTTCATTGACATAATACTTCTACACTAGGAGAGGCATATATAGTTTCATAGCATAGCATAGAACAAATCTAATACCATGCATGTTTTCTGTGACAGTGCCCACCATCCTGAGGTTGTAGGTGGTATAGACTGCACACGTGACAATTAAGACCACACTTGGTTCACAGTCAAAGGTATGTGAACAGAAAAGTCTACCATTCTCTGAACTGCCAGGTAGTGTTTGGTATGCATGGAGTGTCACTATATCCCCACAACCTGCAACCATACCACTAGCTAGCTGCATTTCAATTGGAGGTCCCAGTTAGCAGGAATAGTGTACAACTGCTGGACTATGGCTTAGATGATGTCAGCTCATGAGGTGCCTTTCCAATACAGCATGGTTGCTATCACCACCCCCAGTGAGGAGTGGCAATGTGGCATACCCTTCCAGATGCAAAAGAGAAGTAAAAACATTTACATGTTACCCCTACCCATGAGGGACAAGAGTGCTAAACTAGTGGTGAATTTGCAGTTACCTATCCATTCATCCAGATTACATTTGAATAGTACAAGAGAAATACTTTGCTTTATGTAGACAGGAAAATGACTTCAAAGAAGTAGTATTTTCTGTGATAAATATCCATCCCTCAAACATACTGTATGTATATTGCAAAATAAATGTAACTCTCTTTAGTGGGTATTAATGCTTCTGTTGGACTTGTAAACGTGCAGTAGGTCTGACAGGATAGGGTCTGTTGAAGCTCGATATGTGAGGCAAAGATTGTCCTTTAGCAGATTGTATGACACCAAGATGAGGGATAAGGCTTTGAAATAGCCTGCATAGGTTTTATAATTTAGGCCTTTGATATTCTAAGTAATAAAGCATTGTAAGCATTCAAGTTGTGTCACATGTTTAGACAGGTACATACTGAAGGGGATATTTTACTCACTGATTAGCCTGATGAGTGTGGAATACAATGGAATGATCGCATCCTTGGATCAAGATGCCACAACCTATGTAATAAGCTGTATGTTAAAAAAAGAACTTTCTTACAGTAGCAAATCTGTGGTAATCAAACGACAGTTCATTATGTATATAGTTTCCCAGGTCCCTAACTACTGGATTAATTTTCAGGAGTGTGCTGTCAATGTGATAGTTACAAGGGACCCCCTCGCATGCCAAAAATACTGTTATACATTTCTTGGCATTCAGTGTTAGTCCACAGTTGTGACACCACCTATTAGTTAGAAAAAGGCCTTCATGTAGGATCTTGATGCTGTCTGAGGAGTTTATGGTGACACCAAGTTTACAGTCATTTGCAGTCTTAGTCAGCTATACACCCCCTAACAATAGCTTTGACTTACGACAAGTAAATATAAAAGAGGAGTGGCCCAAGGACTGAACCTTGGGGTATATTGCTAGTGATGGATCTTTTGGAGAAGTTAGAGTAGCTCATCCTATTTTCCTGGGTTCTATTTGTAAACCAATTTATTATTCAATGAGCTACATATGGATTAGCATTTAGCTGAGATAGTTTATCTATAATACCTTAGTGTGGAATGGTAACAAATGCCTTTTTGAGGTCTAAATATGCAGTGTGTATACTGATTTGTCCTCATCCATTGCCTCTGTAACCTTCTTGAATAAGTCATCCTGGTTAAGTATGTAGCATCTCCCTTAACAAATCAGAACTGGCTTGGGTCAAGAGTTTGTAGGTTGTTTTTGTCCTTATTTACTAATTCCATAGTGATCCTTCACATAGCCTTACAGATGAACATGATCAAACTTATGGGCCTTTAATTTGCTGGGTCAGTTGATGCCCCACCTTTGTGCAAGGGGTTAACAGTTGCTGTCCTCCATTTGTCCAGCACAAAACCTGTTTGGAGACTGCCATAAAATAGGCCTCTGTAGGGGGGATGATAGTTCCTTTTTTAGGCTGGCTAGCAAGATGTTATCTGGTCCCAAAGAAGCAGTTTTCCTGGCCTTGGATAGTACTTTGTAGACTTGTTCATTGGAAATTTGATGGGATAGTGTAGATGCAGGTCTTAAATCTGGGAATGCAGCCAAGGAGAAGGGGTGAAGTTAAAGTAATTTATCCTTTAGTAGATTGAGTATGTCATCTTGGTCTGAGTACATGATATCATTTACTATCAGCTCTGCACACTGCTGTGCATTGCTTTGAATTTTCTAATATAGTTATAGAAGGCATTGTGGTTGTCCTTTGCCTAGCTGGCAAATTTTCACTCATATCTAGCTTAGGCTTATTTGATCAGGGTCTGGAGTTCCCTGTTACGTTTAGTCAAAGCATTTTTTTTTCATCTTGGGAGTTACATTTATTTTTATGTGTAATAATATTTTTCTTTTATTATAGAGCCTGTTTATATTTTAGCTCCACCAGAAGGGGTTATTTTTGAATATAGTGTTGCATTTATTTCAGAGAAAGACAGCTACATCTGTGCAGCTATTCAGGTATGCATAGAATTTGGTAGTAAAGGAGTCCACATATGCAGTGGAGTCTTTCAGTTGGAAAGGATGTTGAAGTTAGCCTTGTCATCTCTCAGTTTCAGTAGATCAGTCTTTGCATAATCTCTGAATACTGAGGACTTGGCAGATGCTTCAGACTTCAGTCTTAAGGTGAGTATTACCAGGGCAAGGAAACAGTGCCGGTACCAATATGATGACCTACGGAGCGCAAACCCTGATGATCTCTTGTGTATGGAAAGTGGGCATTAGGCAACATTGTCCTGAATGATTATAATTGGGTAGCATTGTACTTTTTTCCATTTTTATGACTGGGAGTTCTTGTTAGTGGCAGGCGTTTCTCAGTACTAGCTTAGGAAGTATGTGTATGCTACTATGTGAATCTTCAATGTTGGGGGGAGTGGTGGTAACACTTAATGAAACATGGCAACTACAACTAATGTGGGTTTCTGGAGTGACCTGCTATAGGGTGGGGTTATGCTGCACTATCTTCCAATAACTGCACACCACCTGGCCTGTCCCTATGTGTATATGTGCCACTTTCTATGTAAGAATGTTAATGTATGCACTGGAGTCACGCACTTGGTGCCTGTGCACAGTTACTAGTACAAATGTATGGAACTGTGACTTGTATTTGTTGTGCTGACATCTTACATTACACTAGTCACAGTTCACTGGCATGCCCTTTCTCCTTCAGCATGCACAGTCTGAGAGTAATCATGTCATCTACTAAAGGAGGCTGGAGAGACTAAATGCCAGTTTGTGTTAGTTCTACTCTTAAATGTTGACCTGTGCTTTAAATGCATTCAGCCCCTTGTCAGGATATATTCACTAACAGATTTTCCACTGTGCCTCCATACCGCAGGCCTGGATGGTAGATCTGCTCAGTAGGCACCTCATCTGCAGCCTGTCCCACTTGAGACTGTTACTGAGAAGCATGAGGGACATAAGTCTGGAAGTGCTTCATCACAGGCAGGGGTATTGGCCTCTCACTTAAGATTGCCCAGCTCCATAGCTTGATGTGATCCAGTCAAAGCTGGAGCAGGTGGTAGAAGCTGTGATGGAGATAGCAGTGGGCAGGTGTATGACTTGGATGGACAACCTCCTAGAGTGAATAGCAGATTCAACACCCAGCTGACGCTTACCAACAGACCAACAGAGAAAGGTTTGGCCCAAATATCAGGCCACACTGACCCTGTAGCTGGAGAGGGATCCTAGTAAATTCCATCTTGGTTACAGCAACAGATAGAATGATGTTGCATGTACCAAACCAGATCCTCTGCCAGGTACGTTGTCTTGCTATTGTGGCATGCCTCATTCCTTGATCATTTCCCAGACCCACCAATCACCAGTTGTCTGCCCTCTGTTTTACTCCATCCATTCAACCTTTGCCTCTAATCCAAGTTTGTGTACATCCACCCCATTTGTCTGTGATATTCTGTGTGTCTGCCTTTTTGTGCAACACACCTTACTTTCCCATTCACTGTCACCTCTCTTCTCTTATTTCTTTATAACACAGAGAATGACACCCTACAATACAAAAAGGTACCTTGCCTATCCCCCCATATTTCATACGTTATCCTTCTATATGCCCTCTGCTTATCACTGTTTGCTTTTTCCTGTTTTTCTATATATCAGTTTCCTGGTGCCCTAACCACACAAAAAGTTCCCTGTCTCTCCACTGATCATGCATACTCATATATATTTCCCTTCTGGCTGTTCCTCTGCTTGCTTCCTTTGTTCTTAATTTCCTATACATCCATTTTCTGGTTTCCTAACCACACAAGGTTGCCCTGCTTCTCATTCATACTTCTATATGTTGTCCTTTTGTGTGTCCCTATGCTTTCTTCCATGTCCTTTTTCCTACTTTCCTACATTAACCATTTTCTGGTGCTGTAGCCACACAAAAAGTTGCCCCGCCTCTCCCCTGATCATGCATACTTATATATGTCACCCTTCTGTGTGCCCCACTGCCTGCTTCCTTCTCATTTTTCTTATTTTACTAAATATCAATTTCCTCCACTTTTATACATTTTATAGCTGTCCACATATGTGGACACCATGTCACTGCACTTGCAAATAATGTCTGACTATATAGCATTATGTAGCACATTGTGCTGCCCTGTTGAGGAAAGCACTAGCACATATAGCCTAGCTACTGCATGTACTGGTTTCTCTTTGAAATGTACTGGTCTGTGAGTTTGTGCTTTCAGTTCCCATTAAATCCATATAATGTTGGGCACACCTACATTATGTATTAACATTTACACTTCTGTATACTGAGAACATTGCACAAATGTGTCTACTGTTTTGCCATTTTTTTCCTTTTCTTCTACTGTCTGCCAATCATCACTGACCTCCCCACACACACACACATACACACACACACACACACACACACACACACACACACACACACACACACACTCACAGATCAATCAGGCCTTTCATTCCCCATCACTGTAGCAAGGGTTAGATAGGATAGGCCATCATTTAGGCTGTCATCAGGAGTGTTTCAACAATATTTTGTTGTGCCCTACAATCTCAGTGCGGTAGCTTAAGGAGGTGTGCACAGACTGACTGGGCTGGAAGTCCCTCTCTCTCCCTGATTAGCAAAGGCATTGCCTCAAGAGCAAAGAAGGTTATAACTTCTCTATACTCATCACTAATCAGGCCCCTTTCGGCATGTACTGTACAAAGCACCTGCAGCAACTGGAGACACTCAGAGGTTTCTGACTAAGAAGATCATCGCACTGCAGCACGTGCCCTACACAGACTGACTGAAGTCCCTGTCAGTATACTCAGTATCATATAAACTTCTTATGGGAGACTTATATCTGGCTTACAGAGCAATCTCCGACCGAAACCTAATGAATTTGCTCCACATCCGTAAATCAAATGGCACTAGAGCTACCCATTCCAGGGACCTAAATATGGCATGCAACTTGAATAGGACATACTGGAGGGACAGATTTGTCTCCCAGTGAATGCTGCATCTTAGGAATAGGCTATCACTTCATGTGAAACAGAGCATCTCTATGACACTGTTGAAAAGGAACCTGGACAAGTGGATGGGGCACCGTAAATTCTTATTCAGGATAGCACCCACAACCCTCCTGGACATGGGCAGTCATTACAAAATACAATCCTGGGTATTGACTATGGTATTACATTGGGATGAAACGGCTAAGCTTGAAATGACCTCCAAGGCCAATAGCCTAGTAACCTCCTATGATCCTTCAAGGGTATTATGTCACTGAGAACAGGCAGTGAGTTCTCCAGTCTGCATTAGAGAAATCACATAGCCATATGTGGTCTCACACACCCAAACATCCCTCCTGGGACATGTGCATTCACTCCTTCCATTCCCTGTGTGGCTTTTCCATTGCTGCTACTTGAATCTTGGTCACTTGAATCAAAGTAAGGGCTCCATCCCTTCAGTGCCACAAATGCAGGCCATCTACTTGTACATTTGTTGCATTGCTCATTTATGTCTCTGTAGAACAGCTAGCTATATGACAGTTCTGACTGTTTTAGTTTTGCTATTTAACAGTTTCTTTTATCACCATGCAGTGCTGCAAAAGCCTTGTCCAGACTGTACTGCTTTTCTATGAATCCATGCAAGTTTGTTGACTGATTCAGAGAAAGTGGTTGTAAACCTGGCATGAACTATGTATTAACTTTTCATAGAATAATGTCACAAATAAAAATATTATTAAGAAGAACTGGGCTATTTTTACTGCAATTGACAAATTTAATGACAGACAACCTCTATTTGCTTATAAGCATTGTCCTAATTTATAACAAGTTTATCTGGAACAAGGACTTATTTCTCTGACAGAAAATAAACATTCCCTGTTATGACTGTCAACATTCTAAATACATCTGTACTGATTCTACTTTGAGACACTCTGCTAATGGTAAACAGTAAGCAGTTAACCGTTTTTAGCACACAATTGTTTTAATATTGTGAATTTGGCAACATGTATGGCATGTCCTTCATTTTATGTAGCTTAAACTAAAAGTAAACTGAAGCACTATATATCATTACATTATTCAGATAGATGATCTGAAATATTATCAAATGCATTAGCAAAATATTAAAGAGATATTAGTAAATCATATTTTCAAATTTAGGTGTATTGAAATGTTTTATGCAAATAAAAGGTAAGGTGACATAAAACCAACTATTAAAAGTATATTTGAATGACACTGTTTAACAATTTTCAACCATAGCTGTATTCTACTGCAAGTATAAAACCAATTTTAAGAAAGAAACAACAAAACTTAATTTGATTTAATGTTGTTTTATCTATGAATGTGTTTTATGAATGGTTCTGTTTTTATTACTTCTGTGTTATGATTTCTAAATTTGTCATCATGTGATTATTTAAAGAATGGCAATTTTATTGAGTTATTAACATCTGAGGAGGTGTCTTTTGAACATGAAAGCTTGACCAGCAAATATGGAATGCCATGCTCACTCAGGTTGTTCATTATATGAAGGTAAGATGTGAGAGCGAGATAAGAAATCCCTTGTGCTCCTGCTTGTCAAACAGACTGTACAGTTCAAGAGTCATCCATAAATTAATGTAGCAATTGTTAAAGGAAAGTTGTCATTACCCATTTAGTAACATGGCAGAAGTTACAGCTAGCAACATAGCTGCACAGTGGCCAGGACCCCAAGGTCTTCCATCAGATGTAGCATCTTGTGAGATCCCACCCTGTTCTCTGAAATAGGTAAAGGACCCTGTCAGTGTTGTCCAACCTGTACCCTGGCCACATGCAGATGTGATAGCCTTCTGTGCAGACAAGACAAGTATACTCACCACTGCTGAGGGATCAGAGTCAGAGGTGTGCATGACAGCACCTGTTGTCAGCTGCAGAGAAGGAGTACCCCCAGCAGTCACAGCCATGCTTATAAGGAATGCAGATGTTGCACTCTGTGACTGGGCCACCAGAGATGAAGCAGATGATAGGTAATTGCGATGCTGCCTGCCTTTGGAAGATGTGAGCCTGAAACAACTATGCCTGAATAAATATGGACAGCACAAACAGGACAGTATGCAGTGTCAGTTGCTGTCATGCATTTTGTGGGACAGCTTATTCAGCCAGTTTTGACATGCCAAAACTACAGTAGGATGGTGTTATGCATCCTAACATTATCATTGTGCCTCATGTCAGACCATACACAAGATATGCAGTGTTTATGCTGTAAGGTGCAGTCCACAGCATGCAGTCCACTCAAACAGTAGTGGAGCAGATTGACCAGGTGAGATTCCTCAACTTTAACTATATCTGCCAGCCCCCCTATGAATGAGGGAGAGCTGTCTTTGAGGAATGTCCCATGGAACCACATAGGAAAGTCCTCCCTGGGACCTGTTACAACCTGTTCCATCATCACTACCTGTAACCGAGGCAGACCTGAGGATGTTAAAAATAAGAGGCTGGAGAGTTTATCATTGTGCCTGCCTTAGTGTGTGATCAACAGCTCCTGTGACAGCTGTGAACAGACCAGTCCATGCCTGGGGACCTGGCGCTCACATTATGGTAAAGCTTAGGAGGTGCTGAAGTACCTCAATTAGGATCTGCAAGAGAGTAGTAGTCACTGCCTGGATATCCACAGCCATACTCATATATTACCAATGTTATTAGACATACATACTTGTTCTGGTGGACTGTCTACAAAATGTGGGTAACTGCGATCCTGAAATGTGGCATCTCCAGCTTCATCTGTATGTTGAAAGAACACTGTTATTGAACAGGATATTAAGGCTGCAATGCCTTCCTCATGTTCAGACCTCAAAACGAGAATGAAAGAACCAAAGGCAGAGGTGTATACATCTTCATTAAAGACAAATACACATCAAGACAGGTCAAACAGTACGACCCCCTAACTACTCCAAGTCCAACTAACTGTAGGTAAAACCCCCTTCCCTATCATTGTTAGCTATAGGTCCCCACCATGAACCACAAGAACCACTCTGCTACCTGGACCTACTTGAGTCACTCACTATACAGCCAAACACCTTGGTCATGGGTGATTTTAACTATCCTTCCATCAACTGGGAGTCTTATATGAGTACAAACACACTCACTCTAAGGTTCCTGGACTTTGTTAATACAAATGCTCTGGAACAGATAGTCTACACCCCCACATGGGGCTTGAATGCCCTAGACTTAGTGCTCACCAACATAGAGGGTCTCTGCACTACCCCCTGTGTGTTGCCCTCCCTGGTAAGGTCTGATCATAAATCAGTCTCATTCGAAGTAATGATCATAACTGCCTCACAAAAGCAAAAAGGATGAAAAATTTCCCAAAGCAAACTATAGCCTCCTAAGCGATGGCATAAATAGTTTCAAGCCCCTGCTACCACTGTCAACAATGACTCCTATACAGAGGTATACACAAATGCCCTGTATAAACACCTTTACAAATGTATAGACTCAGCTGTACTGGAACAGATCAAAACAAGGTCCTCACAAAAAAACAAGCCACAACACTGGTTGACATCAAGCATAAATAGGTTATACAACAAGATGAAAAAACTAATGTCTAAGAACAAGAGAGAACTGACTCAGCAGAGGAAGGACACCATTCAAGCCTTGAACAAGCAAATTACATATCTTGTAAGGTCCTCTAAAGCCAATTATGAAGCTAAACTAGCATGTACCATCCCTAGCTAAGGATAATCACAAGGCATTCTTTAACTACATCAGAAATCTAAAAGGGATTGAGTGCCGAACTACTAGTGGATGATAACACTCATACTGACTCTAAGGATAGCAGACAGATTTGGTGCAAACTTCCCCCTGTCCCCACCAGACATACCTCAAAGCATACCTTTCACCAGTCCTATACCTAGTATTTCCAAAGAGCAGGTCATAACTGCACTCTCCATGACCAAAAACACAGCCTCTATAGAACCAGATAACATCCCAGGCTGCCTACTAAATGGTCTAAAACAGGACCTAGCTGAACCACTTGACACTCTCTTCAACCACAGTCTAAGTACTGGCTTTCTCCCAGCAGATTGGAAAACAGCAACAGTAATTCCCTTGCACAAAGGGGGTCCATCAACCAACCATGGGAACTATAGACCCATAAGCCTAGCCAGCCTTATCTGCAAGTCCATGGAAAGAATCACCATGGACCTTATCAACAAAGACATAGCTGACATTCAATTTCTTGACCAGACCCAATTTGGCTTTGTTAAGGGTAGATCATGTTTATTTAACCTAGTAGACTTCTTTGAGAATGTTACCAAAGCCCTGTATGAAGGCAAAATAGTACATACAGCCTATCTTGACTTATCCAAGGCTTTTGACACATTCCCCCACTCAGGCATCATTAAGAAGCGCATCCAGCTGGGAATTAATCCCTATGTCACTAGATGGGTAGCCAACTGGCTCACCGACAGAATGCAAACAGTCAAAGTTTGCAATTCCACCTCTATAAGCAGACCAGTTACCAGTGGTGCACTACAAGGATCTGTGCTGGGCTCCCTACTATTTGGAATCTATTTCACAGAAGTCCAGGCAAAAACAGATGCCCTATGGCTTACCAAGACTGCCAATGACTGAAAACTGGGTGCAATCATTGAGTCTCCCAATGATGTTGACATTTGGGAACACAGGTTGATAGCAACCTTAACTTCGAACACCATATGTCCACAGTGGCAAGGAATGCCTTCTATATTGCACATCTCATAAGTAAGGGCATTTCATCCAGAGGTAAGGATGTTATAATTCCCCTGTACTTATCCCTCATCAGACCACTAATAGAGTACAAATCTCCCTTCAGTATGTACCTCACCAGACACCTGCAGTAGCTGGAGAGACCTCAGAGGCTTCTCACCAAGAAATGTCAGGGCCTTTAACACATGACCTACATGGACAGACTGAAGGCCCTGTCACTGTTCTATGTATCTTATATGATGCTGAGAGGCAACATATGCCTGGCCTACAGAGCAATCTCGGACAATACCCTAATGGAAATGCTCCACATCTGCAAGTCAAATGGGACAAGATTCACTCACTCTAGGGATCTTAACCTAGCCTGCACATTGCAACATTAATAGGACATGCTGGAGAGACAGATATGTCTCCCAGAGATTGCCACTCTTCTGGAACAAGCTCCCAATTCATGTAAAACTGACCTCCTCAATGACCTTATTTAAGCTTAACTTAGACAACTGGATGGGAGACTGTAAATTTACCTGGGGGCTCACCTATGTCCCCCTTGGATAAGGGCAGTCGGTGCTGATCATAGACTCACACTGCAAATATAGACCATGCAACTTGGTCAATAAGGGAATAAGGGTATAACAAGACTAGGCTTATAAAGGCCATAGGGTCAATAGCCTAGTAACCTTCTATGAACCTATGAACCTACGAAGCAGGAATAGGCCTATACAGTAATGGATCTATGTCCCTGTTGACAAACTTACCCCCCAACAAGGGGCATCAACTTCCATCCCACTCAGAATACCATTGAACTATACCTCCAGCACAGATGTTAGCAACAACTTCTCATCCTCTATCAGCAACATAGTGAGGGTGGGGGACCTTGGCACAGGGTAGCCTGCAGTGTATATGCCCTGTTTTTTTTTCTTTTCTGCCCTGAAATGCAGGTCAGTTATCCTACAGTGACATTCATTCACCACTCTGTCACAGACACCAACTGCATTCTCATCTGCTCTCACCTCAGCCAAACACTCTGCCTCTCCACATGGATTCTATCATGCCCTATTAGGAATGGGCTATCACTGTGGAGGGAATCAAAGAGGATTTCTGTATCCTGATTTGAGAAATTTACTTTGCTGTCACTACAGCAGAACAGACTTAAACATTCATGTCAGGTAGGGAGTAGGACAGCAAGTACCAGTGTAAGAACAGGTATATAATGCAGATTATACCATGATCCCCCCAAAACGTGCACGCTGATTGGCCAGCGTGCCCGTTGTAAATCGAGTTATACTAATGGAAAAAGGTCCGGTCCCCCGGACTTTTTTCCATTAGTATAACTCTACTGTCTCGCTATGTTAAATGGGTTTAACATAGCGAGACAGCTTTAAAATAAGCAACGGAGATCTCCGTTGCTTATTTTAAAGCTGTCTCGCTATGTTAAACCCATTTAACATAGCGAGACAGTGTTAAAAACGGAGAAAGCAAGATCTCCGTTGCTTTTTAGTCTCGCTATGTTAAATGAGTTTAACATGCGAGACAGTTAAAATAAGCAACGGAGATGTCCGTTGCTTATTTTAAAACTGTCTCGCTATGTTAAACTCATTTAACATAGCGAACATAAAAAGCAACGGAGATCTTGCTTTCTCCGTTGCTTGCTCAACTCTGATGTACTGCGAGGCGCCGAGTACATCAGAACTGCCGGATGCCAGGCATCTGCGGAAGGGCAGTAAACAGGCATTATACTATGCCATTATTTAAGAAAAGGAATAGTTTCTTTTCTTAAATAATGTCATGGTATAATAGCAATAACCCACTTCTGGGTGTGGGTAATTCTAAATTTATCCACGGTTGGCTTTGTTTGGTCCTCGGGCCGCCCGGGACCAAACCACGCCAACCGTGGGTAAATTTAGCATTACCCACACCCAGGCGTGGGTTATTGCTATAATATCCAAATCGCTAACACCTAGTTTATAGCCATCCAAGCAGCTTCACCAATAGTGAATGCAATGTTCCAGTGACTGAAAAGAACATATGTTCCAACACATTTGAGGAACAATGTGCGAATGCAATTTAAATACAATGTGGTGCATGTGCATATGCAATGAGCATTCTTTCGCAACAGTTTTATACAGAGTTACTGGCTTCTGAAACAGATGTTTCTAGAATATACTGCAGAAGAGTGCAAAAAAGGAACAGCACCACATGATATCACACATGAGGTATGGCTCAGCTGTGTTTCATGAAGCACAAAGGCACTATAACCATTAGGGCTGCATTGCGCTATGACAGTAACTCCAGATGAGACTGACAAATGGATCACCCAGAGTGCTCAGTCAGTGGCAGGATGTTGGCATGTATAAGCCCATCATGCCATACCTGTAAATATGGCAACACAGCATGTACCAAGAGCACCCCTGTGGAGTGGCAGAGAGGTTTGTTGTTTGTGGGATATGCACTAACAGTGCACAATATTTTGTATGGCAATGTCTTCTTTTCTGTAGGACATCCATGCTGATATGTGGGTGAGGACTGGTCAGACTGTCTCAGGATAAAAGTACTTGCAGAACTAGAGAATAATGTTAACATGAGCAGTTAAGGGGAGCCTGAAAGGTTGCAGGCACTGAGACAGCATGAATACTAGGGACCCTAAAGTGCCACCAGGTTAGCGCTGTATACCTTTTTAATGTGTTTCTTGCTACCCTATCACAATGCTGTAATAATGTACAGCTTCCTCTTTAGCCCACATCTGCACCAAGCTTCTGAGCAAATGTAGAGGTGTACCTGGAATGGAAAGCGCTCCTTACCAAGCATCAAGGTAAATTATAGTTGTACTTCCTGTAGTAGCATATATTACTGAATAACTTACTTCTCAACCTATTAGCATTAGAATCAGGAACAACTCAAAAAATAATGAAAGGATAAAGGTCTAAACTTAGGGATGGATGTTAAATATTGCTCTTATCAACCCAGAAAGTCACTAGAATAACAGGTTTTACATCAGCATACATTTTCTGACAGATATGTAGTCTGGAACTCAAATGTTTGTCATTATTTAATGGCTGCATTTCTCAACAATTTGCCAGAAAACCAAAAATTTCATGAGGGACAGACCAAAGATATGAGCAGAAATCTGTCATTCTACAAAAGTCTGGACAGTTGAGAGGTATCCTGCATAATAATTAGAAACTGCCAAAGTCGAACTGAAACACATAAAATGAAATAACACTGGACCAAAGAAACCAATTATATTAAGGGCTTTCATCCTGTAAGTGCTTTCGTCCCGTTTATTACAGAACTTCTTCAGAACAATCTCATTCACTACTCAGCTTTCTTTTATGCAACAATTATGACATCATTTCCAGTTTAAACAAGCAGATTCATACAAAAATTATTCATTAAAAATGTATATAAATCACTTGAAACCCTTTTCATTAAACATGTTTTTGTCTAAAAACACACAATCCACTTTCATTTGTATATAGAATTTTTTTTAATATAATACAATCAATTACTAACATATTTTAAATGACTTTTAACAGAAATGTTATCATTTAAACCTGGAGTTACATCTGCTCTCAGGAAAATTTGTCATTTTAATTCCAGATTCTCTAAATAATTATTAAACGACCCTGTGAATCTAACATTGTCAACTTTTTCAACCATAAAAAAGGAAAAATTTCTAAAATCTTTACAACAAAGTGAATGCTTAGCTAAAACATTAGTAAGATCTTTCTTTTTTATAGCTAACACATTCTCTCTAACTCTATCAGTTAATATCCTAATAGTTTTTCCTATATAGAAATGTTCACAATTAAATCAAACAGCTAAATAAACTAGTCCCTCACATTGACAGTTATATTGTCCCTTAGACTTCAAAACAAAATCTAAGTGTTTAAAATTATGGGTGTGAACTGCCATCATATATCTGCACTGTGAACAATTAGAACAGGGAAAGGTACCTAAATTCCTGTTACTCATGTCATTTTCATAGAATTTTCTAATAATTGCTTTAAACTTTTAGTTTTTTTTTTAGCAACAAAATGTGGTCTCATACCCCCTATATCACTTAGATCTTGATTATCTACAATAATCTTCTAATTATAATTATTAATAACATTCTTAATTCTAAGTCCATCTGTACTCATAGGTACAGGAAGAGAACAACATAATGTTTTCATTTCCATTTGTTCTCTGTCACCACTTTCTTAACTATGAGAAAAACCTGTTTTTATGATAGGGGAAAATGTTTTACCTCTTTCTAAACTAACATATTCCACAATACTATTCAGTTCTTCTAAAGGATATCCACGTCCTAAAAATGGTTGTTTCAAATTGTCTAATTCTTTAACAAAAATATCATCATCACTTGTTATAGGTTCATAGGTAGGTACTGGGCTATTGGTCCTGGGGCCTATATAAGCCTAACCAAAAAGATTCCCTGGCTTTCGCCACCCAAGAAAATTATTTTCCTGTGCCCCTGTCAAGCACTGCTGCAGAAGTGATCCCCTGGGTGAATTTTCTATTTCCCATCCAGTTATCAAGGTTTTTCTTAAAGAGGGCCAGTGAGGAGCTTTGCTTGACATGAATGGGTAGTTCGTTCCAGGGTATGGGAAGTCTCTGGGACATGAATCTATCCCTCCAGCATGTTCTGTTTATTGTGGTGACAAGGTTTAGGTCCATGGAGCATGTGGTTCAGAGAGATTGGGATTTCTTTAAGTGTAGCATGTTCAACAGCTCTGCATTTGACATAGCTTTGTATGTTAGGCAGAGATCGCCTCTGAGTAGGCAATATGTGACAGAGTAGAGCTGGAGCTTTTTGAGGTGGTCTGCGTATGGCATATGTTTGAGGCCGGTAATCCTCTTGGTGAGGTATTTCTGTGGCCTTTCCAATTGTTGTAGGTGTCTTGTGAGATACATGCCAAATAGGGCATTGTACTCTATAATGGGTCTGATAAGGGATGAGTAGAGAGGAACAATGACCTCCTTTTTTCAAGGAGAACCCTTTTGTGATGAGGTGTGCCACATAGAAGGATTTCCTGACTACTGTGCCAATGTGGTTATCAAAGGAGAGACTACTGTCCACCTGTGTCCCAAGGTCTCTTATCACATTTTCAGTGTTTAGTGTGCTACCACCTATGTGGTAGTTCATAGGTACTGAGTTTTTTCCAAAGGGGATGACAATGTACTTCTCTGGTATTGAGCTTGAGGCCATGACTTTGACACCAAGCATCTGTCTCTGTGAAGCCCTTTTATAGAATGTCTACATCATTAGGTGATTCCATTATGGCTCCCAGTTTGCAGTCACCTGCGAACTTTGTTAGCCAAAGACCTTCTGTGTTGGCCTGCACTTCAGAGAAGTAGATGCAAAACAGGAGAGGACCCAGGAACGAACTCTGTGGTACTCCACTTGTCACTGGTCTGAAGTTGGACTTGGAGTCAGCTGCTTTTACTGTGTGGGTTCTGTCAGTGAGCCAGTTAGCCACCCATCTTGTGACATAGGGATTTATGCCCAGTTTAGTGAGTTTATCTATAATTCCAAAGTGGGGGATGGTATAGAAAGCCTTGGCAAGGTCAAGATAGGCTGTTTGCAATTTAAATACAATGTGGTGCATGTGCATATGCAATGAGCATTCTTTCACAACAGTTTTATACAGAGCTACTAGCTTCGGCCACAGATGTTTCTATTGTATGCTGGAGAAGAATGCAAAAAAGGAACAGAACCACATGATATCACACATGAGGTATGGCTCAACTGTGTTCCATGGAGCACAAAGGATCTACAACCATTAGGGCTGCATCCCACTAGGACAGTAATGCCAGATGAGACTGACAAATGGATTACCCAGAGTTCTCAGTCAGTGGCAGGATGTTGGTATGTATAAGCCCATCATGCCATACCTGTAAATATGGCAACACAGCATGTACCAAGAGCTCCCCTGTGGATTGGCAGAGAGGTTTGTTGTTTGTGGGCCATGCACTAACAGTGCACAATATTTTGTATGACAATGTCTTCTTTCCTGAAGGACATCCATTCTGATATGTGGGTGAGGACTGGTCAGACTGTCTCAGGATGCAAGTATTTGCAGAACTGGAGAATAATGTTCACATAAGCAGTTAAGGGGAGCCTGAAAGGTTGCAGGCACTGATAGAGTGTGAGTACTAGGAACCCTAAAGTGCTACCAGGTTGGTGCTGTATACCTTTTTAATGTGTTTCTTGCTACCCTATCACAATGCTGTAATAATGTACAGCTTCCTCTTTAGCCCACATCTGCACCAAGCTTCTGAGCAAATGTAGAGGTGTACCTGGAATGGAAAGCACTCCTTACCAAGCATCAAGGTAAATTATAGTTGTACTTCCTGTAGTAGCATATATTACTGAATAACTTACTTCTGAACCTATTAGCATTAGAATCAGGAACAACTCAAAAAATAATGAAAGGATAAAGGTCTAAACTTAGGGATGGATGTTAAATATTGCTCTTATCAACCCAGAAAGTCACTAGAATAACAGGTTTTACATCAGCATACATTTTCTGACAGATATGTAGTCTGGAACTCAAATGTTTGTCATTATTTAATGGCTGCATTTCTCAACAATTTGCCAGAAAACCAAAAATTTCATGAGGGACAGACCAAAGATATGAGCAGAAATCTGGTCGTTCTACAAAAGTTTGGACAGTTGATAGGTATCCTGCATAATATGACTGTATCTGTGGTTCATGGATGCCACCATAGGGCTTCATATCAAATGTGTCACATTTCATGATAGGCCAAATTCAGCAAGTAGTAGCCATCATATATAAGTATGAAGCATTCCTGTTGACATTGCACAATTGCCAACATCTGTCAATGAAGATGCTTGTGCATGAACCTTTTAACATCACATGAAGAGGCTTGCTAGACAGGATAACTGTTGCGATATGCACAAATGTAACACATTTGTGTGTATGTTATATTCCATTTCTGTGATACACACATGATCACATGATTATGCTTCAAAATATCACATCTTTCAGTGAGCTCTTCACCATAGCAGATTATATCGCACTCTATTACAACTTTGGGGAATGGCATGAAAAATAATAATTATGATTAAAGTACTTAACATATGCTCCATATCTTATTTAAATTACATTTGTACATTGTTCCTCATTTGTGTTGGACCATATGATCTTTTTGTTCACTGGAACACTGCATTAGCTATTGATAAAGCTGCTTGGATGGTATAAACTAGGTGTTAGAGTCTAGTAAAAATCATCTTGGAATTAGTAATATCCATCTGAGAATTCAAATAAATGAAAACACTGATGTAATCACTTAAAATACATATATTTTTTTAAATTTCTTTATATAGAAATTTCATTCTTTACTGCTTTGCAGTAGAAAAAATAGAAATATTTCCAGAAATAGCTACTGATGTCATACAAGTGGACACAATTTATTTCACAAATGTCTAGTACTTTGCCAAAACTATTTCAAGGACAGAAAAGTAGTTATTCTTAGGACTGCATTTCTTGTCTATAAATGTAATTTTCTTCACTTGAATAAAGTAAACTCTGTTTTTGCTAAAGGGATTTGTTTGCATCTGTTCAAAAAGGTTACACCATCTGACCAAGATTATAGATATGTTTCTCTTCTAACATTCATTAACACTTTTGCGCATTTGCTGAAGTTTTAAATATGTTATAGTGCATTCTTTTGAAACAGAATTTTACATTCATTTGATAACAGGGATGTGTCTTTCATTCATTACTACCCCAGGCCATGTGCCCTTATAAAAATACTATACATTTTACATTAATGCTGCAATGGACCAAAAATAATATTTTATCACAATTTATTTGTAGCACAGTTACAGTGAGTCACATTTTGTAGTGCTATTTTAAATAAACTTAAAAAAACTGTAACTGTCCTCACATCAAAGGGATCAGATTTCTGCTGGCTTTCTAAAATTGTGTCATCTCAGCAGGGAACAAAATGTCATTATCATATGAGTCACAGCTGTCACTCAGGGTGAAACTCATAACATAAATATAATTGACATCTCATTTTTCATTGAAATGAATTGTAGAAAATATATTTCCCATTTTGTCTCCTGTGATAATAATTTGCTTCCACATTTACCTGATGTGATCATTATATGATGCCTGGCATATCAGAAGAATACTCACTTATATTTGACATACTTCGCAGAGCTTTTAACTTCATAACTCTTTTAGCATGTAGCTCATTTACTCACAATTTCCTTTCTTACTCTTAGACTACCAAATTAATGACTTTTATACTTTTGTATAGTATATTAAGTACTTTATAAGTTTTTAGAATGTTTTTAGAATATTTTAAACATATAAATTATGATTTAAATTAATAAATATGTTTTTAATTAATGCTGTGGTGGTGCTGCGGTAGCGTTGTCGCCTCACAGTAAGATGCTGTCCGGTTCGATTCTCAGCTAGAGCGTCTTCTGCGTGGAGACATGCGTGAATGGGCATACCTTTGTTGAAGGTTGTGCATCAGGCCTGGCAAGCCGGTACATAAAAATCAACTGCCAATCATTAGCAGACCGGAGTTCCGCTGTGGCGACCCCTAACCGGGAAAAGCCAAAAGACACAAACAAACTAGAAGTAGATATAATTTATGGTATGTGTGTTTAAGGCATTTTGGTTTAGGCTGTGAGGGTATGTATATGCATTGGTTGGTGTCAATCAGCTGTTCTAATTAGTAGGGCAGATCAGCTGACTGATGTTCATGTTATATACTGTGTTTTGAATATTTAATTGTATCTGAAGAAGTCTAGCTATCCAGCCAGACGAAAAGCGCTTTATGGAATTAAATGTTTGCTTTACTTGCTTGCAAGTTCGTGGATTTATTTCTTTTGTGGAACACTACCAAATGAATGCTTCATCCAACATTCCCTCTGCTCATCTCTTACTCCTTCCTCCTCCCCCTCCCTTCTTTCACTAGTCTCCATTCTCCCTGTACTCTAACAAACTACCGTCTCCTGTTTTCCCCACCTTTTGTATTCTATGTATGTTTCCCGGATGTTTTCTCCCCGGGCATCCACTGAAAATGGGCTAGCCTGGCCCAGTGGACATTCCCGGTAAGCAAATGTCAATAAATAAATAAATAAATATTCACAAGACATCTCATTCCCTTTCATAGGTTTATAGGTTCATAGGTGATTATGAGACTAATGGCACAAGAGCACTTTACAGGCCTAGCCAATAATACCCAAGATATGACAGTATCATATGTTAATTCCCCAGATATGGGATGTGATAGTATTAGTGGGTCTCTGGGTGTTGGAGCCCAGAGTCATTTTACAGACTGCCTCTGTCCACAACGGACATGGGCAGTACCTAGGAATGAATTTATGGATCCCCATCCATTTATCCAAATTCTTTTTGAAGAAAGTGAGGAACAGGCGAAAAAGGGAAAGTTTATTCCATAGATGAGGTTGTCTTTGGGATATGAATCTGTCTCTCTAGCAAGTTCTGTTAGAGTCATGAAAAAGGTTCAGGTCCATGGAACGCATAACCCTCATATTTTTTTTCTTGCAAATATGTGACATTTTCATTAGGGCTGGATCAGAGAATGCCTCATAGGTCAGGCATAAGTCCCCTCTCAATAAACGATATGAGATGTAGTAAAGGGATAAAGCCTTTAGCTGGTCTGCACAAGACATGTGTCTTATTCTTTGTATTTTTTAGTGAGAAACCTCTGGGGCTCCTCTGGTTGGTGTAAGTGCCTGGTTAGGTACATACAGATAGGAACATTGTACTTGATTATAGGCCTGATGAGGAATGAGTACAATGGCATTATAACTTCCTTTGATCTTGATGCCATGCTTTTATTTATAATTGAAGCCACACAGAAGGATTTCCTCACTACCACAGCTACCTAGTGGTCAATGTTTAGGTTACTATCTATCTGTGTTCCTAGGTCCCTCATCACTGGATTTAATTTTAGGGGTGTGCTATCAGTATTATAATTTGCAGGGATATCTGATTTACCATAGGATATGATCACATATTTTTTAGCATTTAGTCTCAGTCCATGATTTTTGGCATCAGTCATTTGTCATTTTTAGAACTATTTGTAGGATGTCAACATCATTTGGGGATTCAATGATTGCTCCCAGCTTACAATCATCACCAAACTTGGTGAACCAGAGGTCCCCAACATTGGCCTTCACTTCAGAGGAGTATATACCAAACCAGAGGGGTCCCAACACCGAGCACTGTAGGGCACAACTAGTAATAGATTTCTTATTGGAAGTGGATTCACCTATCTGGGCAACATGTGTCCTATTGGTCATCCAGTTGGATATCCAACTGACAATGTAAGGGTTTTTGCCTAACTCAGTAATTTTTTGTATGATCCCAGAGTGGAGAGGATTTCTTTCCTTTTGTTGAATAGCCTATTTATGCTAGGACTCCACCAAAGTTGTTTATTTTTGCCAGTAATCATAGGTTTGACTCAGACAGATACTGACCAGGTCTAGATAAGTGGTGTGTACTGCTTTACTCTCATCCATGGCCTTGGTGACTTTCTCAAAGAAGTCCACCAGACTGAGCAGGCAAGACCTCCCTTTGACAAAGCCAAACTGGGTCTGGTCCAGTGTTTGAAGAGTTCCTGTGTCATCAGTGATCAAGTCCATGATAATTCCCTCCATGGCCTTGCAGATAAGACTAGCCAAGCTTATGGGTCTGTAGTTCCCTGGGTCAGTTGATGGGTTCCCCTTGTGCAGAGGGACAACTGTTGCAGTCCTCTATTTGCCTGTGACAAAGCCCGTCTGGAGGCTGTGGTTAAAGAGTATTTCTAGTAGCCCTGATAGATTCTTTTTTTAAGTTATTTAAGAAGCATCCTGGAGTGTTGTTGGGACCCATGAAGGATGTGTTTTTGGCTTTAGCAAGTACAGTAAGGGCCTATATCCTCATAATGACCGGTAGGGGGATGGCTGCGGTTATTTCTTTAGGTATGGTAGGAGGTGATGGGTGGAAAAGTTTGAACTAAACTTGTGGCCAGCAGGTTTGCTATAGTTTCAGGATGGGTGTAAGTGCTGCCATTCATGATTAACTCGACACATTACTGAGCATTTCTCCAGAGGTTACAAACATAATTTAAAAAAGCCTTATGGTTATCTTTCACCTGGGAGGCTATCTTTGCTCCATAGTTTGCTATAGCAGATTTGACCAGCTCTCTAATTTGTTTGATTGTTTAGTCTGGTGAGTATCTTTTTGTACTGTTTTGTCTGTTCCTTCTTTACTTTGTAGATGATTTTTTCCTTCCTTTTGTTGAATAGCCAATTTATGCTAGGAGTCCACCAAGGTTGTTTATTTTTGCCAGTAATCAAAGGTTTGACTCAGACTGGTACTGCCTCCTCTATGAAGCTATGAATGTTGTTGCATAGTGCTTTTGTGCACAGCTTGGAGTAGGCCTCAGTATCATCCGGGTTTGGAGGGGCTTGGAAGTTTAATAAGCTGTCACTTACTTTGAGGTAATTGGCCTTAGCAAAGTTCTTAACAGGTTTAGAGTTTGGGGGTTGTAGTTTAGTTTTAATTCTAAAGTAGATCATTTTGTAGGCAAATCTTAGCAGAGAGGAGTTAATGCATGGGAGGAAGCAGCATCCCCCATGTTCATAAGTACTAGGTCTAGGATATGTGTACCTCTAGATAGGGAGCTAACTAGTTCCTTCAGGGTGTTTGCATTGACAAAGTCCCAAAACCTCTGAGCAAGTGAATTATGGGTCATATAAGTCATCTAGTTTCTGGAGGGGTAGTTGCAGTCATTCACAAGTATGGAGTTAGGCTGAATATTAACAGATTCCAATAGGTTTAGGTATGAGGTGTGGTTTTCAAGACTCATGTAGATCTGTAGCTAGCAGAAATATGGTAGGAGGTCGTACCTATGGTTTGTTGGGCATGGAGTAGTTCAAGCAAGTCATGTTGTTGAACCAGTTTAGCAGTGCACTTGTTCTTTATGAACACTGAGACACCTCCTTCCTTTGTTTTATCCTGAGCTGAGGGGGACTGAAATGTATGAAAAGCATTGTAGCCTTTGATAGCCAGGGTACTTTCCATGGTCCTGAACCAAGTTTCCATGACTGCACTTATGTCTGTGTTCTCCAGGGTGAGGAGTGTTTCTAGTGAGTGCAGCTTTTAATTTAAACTCCTAGCATTGAGCAGCAGTACCTTTAGGTAGTCATCAGTGATTTTTTGTTATGTTGGAGGGATTAACAACTTGTCACAGCCTAAAAAAGGCACTGTGGGGATAGATAAAGTTTTTGCCAGAAACTAGAACTCAAATGGTGACAAGTTCAAACCATCTCTGGCAAAGCATCATGGTTTGTTGATTATGTATCCCTAGACTGACAGATATTGGATCCCCTTGTTGAGACACAAGAAACTAAGCCAATTGTTGAACTCAATCATTTTTTTTTTCTGGTACTGTGGCATCATCATTGGTGAAGGTAGGATGCTACTCAAGGCTAGATTCATACCCACCTGAGACACATATTCAAAGAGCTCCATCATGTCTATCTTCATATAGTCCAGTGAGGTATGTCTTAGGTTGTTTATACCCACATGGACTATGACCATGTCATACTGGTATTTGTGGTTTAAAGACCTAAATGCATGCTTGATCTGGTGGATTCTGGCTCCAGACAGACAGCTTGCTGTTATTTTCTCTTTGTTTAGCCTGGTAAGGGGGACGTCAGTATGTCTTACAGTGGAATGCCCAATAACTAGAGTGTTTAACTGTGTTGTATGCTGCCTTATAGGCTTGGAATTGGGGCTACTATGATTTTTAGAGTTATGTGTTGTGTGAGGTGCTGTCTTTTTTGAGAGTAGGTGAGGCCACTAAGAGATGCTATTAGGAGGTCTTGGAGACTTAGGTAGATTACAGGCGAGTACCTCCACATGTGTGGGACTATGTAATTGTTCCTTAGTGTTGCTAGTGAGTGTTTTGGGCATAATGCTGACAACCTGGTTTGCATTTTTTATGTGTGTATGCGACAGCTCTGCCTCCAATGACATTATGTATGTACATCTCTCACACACTGTGTTTGTCTGTTCTAAATTAAATGGTTATGAGTGAAAATGAGGCAATTACTACACTGCCTCAGGATTCCCATTCCCACCAGGCCAGAAACAGAGATGACGTTAATAAGTGAGTTAAACTTAGATGCATCTTATAACTACCTAACTTTGGCAATTGCATCATGTGCCACTTTCAGATTCACACAAAGAAATAAGGACATTTGTGAACAATGCAAATGACCCTTTAAGGACATACCAGTGTTTCAGCTACATAGTTTGTGAATATCGATGTTGTTTTACGTTTGCTTTTTAAGTCTTTGGTACACTCAGGCTTATAAAGCCAAATCCCACTTATCATATTTTGCTCTTTGCCTGAGATTATCAAAACAGCATAAGGCATGTCCTTAAAGGGTCATTTGCATATATCCCATGAACATCTACTACAGATGGTTTAAGGTATTATACAGCAAAGACTCTAGCTTTGCTTGGTCTTTCTTGTAGTTTTTATGAAATGGTTTGTCTGTGTGACCTTTTTAGTATTTGGCTGGGATGTGATTTGGGATAGTTTGCACTCACCCAAATGTTATGGATATCAGGATTATTTTTAAAGGAACTGTGTCAAAGCTGCTCAACCATTGTCATTGTTTTGAAAAAGTGCTGAGTCATGTAATCCTATTATTTACATTCAGGCAGCTTTTAGTCTGAAGATTCAGACTTCACTAGGTTGGGGGAGGTTCACTTACAGTACAGGAAATATTAAAAAGCCTCTGCATAATTATTCTATTCACATCGACTTACTGACAGGGAAATTGGATGGGTTCACTGTGAAATACTGAAGCGGTAATTATCTAACATACTTTTTTGCCTATATGATTTATTATTTCACATTGCAAACACATGCAATTATGCATTTTTTGTGCAACTCAATAGCATCATTATATTGCTGATGGGAATAAATGTAGTGAATACATTATATGACATGATATGCAGGAGTTTTACTTTTGTAACTGCTCATTGAGGTGTTGTTAGCATCCACATCCCTTTGATTTTGTTGCTGTAGTGGACACTACTGCCATTTATTGTATTAGAAATGGTCAGAAAAACAACAGAAGATGTCCCTACATGGGCAGTACAGGATGCATTACATCTGATGGACAAGAACTAATCAGAAATGACACAAAACTAAACACTGTGACACTATAATCACTCAAGAACTAGGCCACTACCAGTTTTTAATATGAAACATGCAGGAAGGTCATACTTTTTTGCTCCATACTAATGAGGAATCAGCCAGATATCTGATATTCACAAACAGTGCTTCGTGGGGAAGACTTATAAGAAGTTATCTGTAATATCAGTCATACTACCTGTAACCTCAGTAACCACCCACCCAGAATTTTAACAATCTTATGCAAGGATGTTTTAGGTAGACTTAGTTTCACATGTTTCACAATCCCGCTCTTCCACTGCTTCCTCTACCCACCCCCTGCTTCCTCTACCCACCCCCTTTCTTCTGTTCAGTCTTCTCTACTCCATGTATGTCTTTGAAGCCTACGAATCTTTATGCCACTTCACTCCTTCTCCAAGTAAAACTGTCTATATGATTTTGTATAGCCTGTTCTCTTGATTAATATGCTGCTAAGTACATTAACTATTTTCTTCTCAGGTAATCTACTATCAATACATAGCAATGTTTTAGAAGTTAAGCAAAACACTAAGCAACTGTGCACTTTTTCTCTCAACTTTAACCTGTCTTCAATGTATTATGTAAAGTCTTAACAAACATTTTTGTTGTAAATATTTTAATTGTTGTGTTTATATATACCTAAATGTTTAAATGTGGAGCTTTTCTCCCAGGGCCTCTGCTGAAAATGAATTATGTGACCCAGTTGGACTATCCCAGTTAGCAAATGTCAAATAAATAAAATAAATAAATAAATGTTGTAAAATCTGAACTCCCAAAGTTGTTTGAACACACAGCAACACAGTCTTGTCATTGGGCAGGATTCACAAAGGCTTGCACGGAGTGTAAGAGACGTGTAACACTCCATGCAAGCCTCGCGATCCAGGAACAGCCCGAAACTCTGTGTAAGAGACCAGCTAAAACATCTCTTACACGGACTGGGCGTGGATATGCTAAATACCTCACTTGCAGCCGAAAGGTATGCAAATGAGGTATATTAGAGATCCACGAAGCAGAAACCAGCCCGTGTAAGAGACGTGTTAGCTGCAGAAATGTACTCAGTTGACAACTGAGTATGTTTCTGCAAAAAACACAATGGAGCCATGTCAGCTCCAAATAAAGGCCGATGTTTAAATGCAGCGCAGACCCGCGCAAACGGGCTGCACTGTATAAAACATAAAAATAAAGGTTATAAACCCACAAATGTGGGTTTTATGCAATACATGGAATGACCATGCAGGGACCAGCAGAGCAAAAACAACATGGCCACCGTGTAGTGGCTGCTAAGGGGGGAAGCTGAGTCTAAGACATGTAACTAAGCATTAGTAGGTAATCTCATGTAAATGAGGGTTAGGATACTGAATCCCACAGTCACATAGCAAATGAGCACAGTCTGAGTAGTGTAAGAGATACATAAGGGGGAGGAATAGAGTAGGAGATAGGTGACATCACAGGGGGGGAATGGTAGAAAGAAATGCAGTTCATTGGAGGTCAGTGTAACATGACAGATGACAGACACAGATCAGGGAAAGAGGAGTGCCACAAGATAAGCATGGGAAAGTCAAGAAATGGAAGGTGTACACTGTTACTTACACCAAAGTTTCTTGCTGGGCTCGCATGCGCACGTGTGTGCACCATGAAGCGCGAGTAGGGCAGTGTGCGCACGTGTAAGGCAGACTGAGCATGTGGGAGCGTGTTGGTAGATTTGTAACACTGTTTGCGCTAGTGTGCATGCGTTTTCACCCGAATAGGCAGATCCTGAACCGTGTAAGCATGTGCGCGCGCATGTAAGCCACTGTGAGCACGTTTCTGCTGGTATGCATGCTGCTCCCCCCCTGAGGAAACAGAAAGGAAAAAGGAAGCAACAGAATTAGTAGGAAGCTAGCAGGGAATACTGCTGGAGCTAGCAGGTGAAAACAATTAGAAGCAGGCAATTTCACAGGCAGAATAGTAGCCCAGCCCAGCACTCAAAACTCTGCAAACAGCAGTGCAGGATGTTTCTCTCAAGAGACACTGCAAGACAGGAGTAAGCTATTAGAAGTGAAAACTGAAAAAGCTGAACTCAGAGCAGAAATGCTAGGGGCTGCCATATCTGTCATAATGAGACATAGGCGACTTGCTGAGGGTGGTGACAATGCAGATGGTGCCAGACAACCCACAGTGAGGAGACGGAGAAGAGTGTACAGGCCCAGGGTCACCTACCACGGGTTACATGAGCTGGAGATAGTAGAGCGCTATAGAGTGGACAGAGAGCTCCTGCAGCAAATAGTCGAGCTGTGCAGGCCACGCCTCACACACAGAACCAACAGAGGGGAACCCATCCCAGTGGAAACCAAGGTATGTGTTGGCCTAAGAATACTAGCAACAGGTACCTTCCAGAGACCAACTGGTGATATGATGGGGATATCACAGGCATCAGCCTCCAGGGTACTGCACCAGTTCCTGGATGCCATGTCAGCACATGTCGGTGATCATGTATATTTCCCCAATGCCCGTGAGGTATTGGCCAGCAATATGCGTCTCTTCCAGCAAATAGCGGAATACCCTGAGGTAGTGGGTGCAATAGACTGCACGCACATACGCATCAAAGCACCAGCTGGTGAGCAGGGTAGGGCCTACATTAACCACAAGGGCTTCCCCTCCATCAACTGCCAGGTCATGTGTGATGCCCAGGGTATAATAATGAATGTGTGTGCTGGCTGCCCTGGGAGCTACCATGATTCCCACATCTGGCATTTGACGCAGCTGTACCAGACATTTGCCAATAGGGACATCCCACACGGACACCTAGTGGGGGATGCAGGTTATGCACTGGAGCCATGGCTGATGACACCCATCAGAAATGCACACACACCTGAACGGGAACGCCATAATGAGGCACACGCACAAACACGTAATGTAATAGAGCGTGTGTTTGGGCTGCTCAAGTCACGGTTCCGGTGTCTGGACACATCTGGTGGAGCCTTGCAGTACTCACCAACTATATGTACCCAAATTGCCATGGTATGTACTATGCTACATAATATGATCTTGTGAAAACAGCTGCAGCAGGACCAACATAGGGCTGGGCCAAACAGCCCCGCACCATTGCCAAGGCCATCACAGGCAGAGCGTGACTCAGAGGAGGAACAAACTGAGCCTGCCCCAGTAGGCAGAAGGAGGCATGCCCAGTATGCCCTGGCCTTGGCAAAGAGGCAACGCATAGCACATACACTGGCTCAGTAGGAATCCTGGGAATGATACCCCTCTCTGACTCACTCAAATAATAACAGGGATGCCTAAAATGACATGACCTGCTCACAAACATGTACAGGGAGTGTAATATGTGCATCCGACAGAGGCAGCCCTGCAGCACCACCTGAGGCATGAATGCCATGTGTTAAGTAATGTAACACCATGTACTATATGCACACTTGAGGACCCTGACTAACATCCACCCTCACCAAGCATGAAGCCACAAAATGACGATGGGATGATCAATTGCAATAACTGGCTGAAGTAATGCAGTTAGTCAAAGGGGAGCCAATGTGTTTGAGCCTGGGAAGACATGCTGAGCATGACATGATGCACCACCTGCTAGGGGTGGCATGCACCTATCAGTCCAGGCAATATGGATACTGTCAAAGGCTGTCAGTACCCACAGCATGCCCTGAATAGTTAAGTCTCAAAACACAAACCCACCTTCATAGGTACCACAAGGGATAGGAACCTAGATGTAATGCTACCCAATGCCAGAAGTCTAAACAGCAAGATGCGTGCAGTGTAAACGCACACAGTATGGAGAATGTTGATATCAGTCCTGTAATAGAAAACTGGGTCAAGGCTCACATCAGCACCCTAACACTACCAGGTTACACCTCATACTGTGCTGTACAGCCTCAAAACATGGAACAAGCTACAAAAGGAGGGTGACTAGCAATAATTGTCAAGGATAACCACACCCCCATGTTGGTACCACAACAAGAAGCAGCATGGATTAGCCATGGTCAAATACCAATGGCTAAAACCGCCTCCCAGTATATAGCCTGCTGCAGACTACTGTCCTAATACCAGGAACTGCACCTGGCCTATGTTGGAATACAGGAATATATCAAGCCCCCCAAACCACATTATATTGGTTGACTGAAAATACCCAGACATACACTGGGATCATTATACTAGCACCAACACAGTAGGAGAAAAGTTCCCAGAATCCATAAACCAAAATGCCCAGGAACAACGTACCACTCCCACAAGAGGGGTAAGCATACTGGATGTGATAATCAGCAACATGCGTACTGGATGGCAAGATGAGAAGTGTATCCCTCACTGGTAAGACCAGACCATAGAGTAATCACACCGGATATACACATCCTGACCACAGTCCCTGGCCAGAAAACCACAGTGAAAAACATGTGTAAAGCATAAGTTGCACCCCTCCAAACCGATGTGGAATCCACGAAAGGCCCTGTGCAGGTGCAGAATATGGGACACACTGCAGAACATGTTATACAGGCATTCCATGAACACAGCCAGGAATGCTTGGATTATGCAATCACAAATAACAACAAGACACAATGCCATACACGCAGGCATCAGGCATGCTGGACTCCAGACATTACCAAACCATGCAAGAGAATGAGGAAGCTACTACATGATAGAGCAAACATAAAAAGGGAAGTAATCACTGATCAGTAGTATGGCAATAAAATATGTCCACACATACAATTCACTAAGGCCAGCCACAACAAGTAGAATCTGTGAATCCAGAGGCAATGTGACACCTGCCCCAAGTACACAGACAACCCTCAACTACCCCAATAAATACAAATATATGTGAGAGATGCAACTATTTATCCAAACCGGAGGCTGAGCTCCCCCAACTCAGTACTGTCAAAACTAGTCAGGAGGAGAAGATAACCACATACACCACAAACCCAGTCCCACATAGACCTATCACAACTGTAAACCAAACACATAAACACAGAAAAACATTCCCGGAGGCCCTAATTACAAACACACCACACCAACAGAGGCCTCCAAAGCAGACCCCAAGCAACCACAACCTCCAAACATAGCACATGCAACACATAGTACACAAAGCTGGTGTGCCAAACAGTTACAGGCCAGAAGGAGAAACAACATGCCTGATACAGTTGTAATAGGTGTCTGTATAGGCAGACACACTGCTGTCCCACTCACCAGACTGAACAAGGGAAAGGGTACAGTAAGCTGCCTGTAGGCTGCCACAATATGCCACATAACACAAGTACGCAGGTCACCCCAAAGCAAGCAGAAATATGATGCACTCATTGTCCATGCTGGTGTGAATGACCTGAGATGTACCTCCCTGGACTACATGAAAAGAGACATGGATGAGCTCTCTGAGTATGTACTCCAGGCCGGTATGACACTGGCCATTTGCAGCATCCAACCCTCACCAAGAATGATGTCACAGTACAAACACAGAATGATCAGCTTTAACAGGTGGCACAGTTACAGCTGTCAGTCCAAGATGGTCTAATGTCTGTCTGCTTGAGATGTCATGCATGACAAGCCATGCTGCTGTTCCAGGGATGGCTTGCACCTGTTACCCCTGGGTGTCTGGATACTGGATAAGGCCTTTGCCACCTCCATAGAGCCGTACGTAGGCAAGGCCAAAAAGACTAACCCACCACCCTAGAAAACGTAAGTGGTAAGAATCATAAGGGTAATGCTGACCAATGCCAGATGTGTAAACTGCAATATGCATGCTCCTGAGGCACTTCCCAGTATGGAGAACATCGATGTCTGTGCAGTGACAGAAGCCTGCTGCAAGCCTACTGACAGCACACCAGCACTACCACGTTATACCACATATCATGCGTTATGGCCCCAACACCTGGACCAAAACATCAAAGGAGGGGGAGTATCCATATGCAGCACAGACACCCATACGGCCAGGTAAGTGACAATGCACGAAGCAGTGGAGACCACCCATGTGCACCTAACTGTAGTCAAAACTGCTGTACAGTCTGTAGCATGCGACAGACCACACTCTCACACACAGGAACCCCACCCAGACATCCTGAAGACACTGGACAGTATGAATGTCCCACCAAATACCAGACAAGGTACTCATAAATTACCACATAGGTGGTAAACCATTATGTATGCAAGGAGTAATCAGGGACCTAGGGGCACAAGTCGACAGTAACCTGTCATGTGACACTCACAATGCCAATGTGGCTAGGAAGACTGTCTATATTGGACACCATATCATGAAAGGATTCACATCTACATCAACAGAGGTCACTGTGCCCCTGTACTGTTCCCTTATCAGACCTATAATCTAGTACAATGACTCATATCGGATGTACCGTACCTGACACCTGCAGCGGTTAGGAAGACCTCAAAGGTACCTCACCAAGAGGATAAAGGGTATCAAATATATGTCATATGCTGCCTGGCTGTAGACACCCCAGCTGAATGCAGTCACAGACTGCCTACACAGAGGCATTGTATGTCTGTTGTACAATGCCATGTCCAACACAGGAGTAATGGACATGCTCCACCCCAGGAAATCAAAGCCATTGGAGCTGTGAGAGTGACAGATGTCAGCCTCAACAGATAATGAAATAGGATGTGCTGGAGGGACAGATACATAACCCAGAGGCTCCCCACACCCAGGAACAGGATCCCAATCCATGTTAGGCAGAGCCCCTCACTGACACCCCTCAACAGGAATATTGCCAAGTGGATGGATGATCGTAGATGTACACTGGGGATCTTCACTGTGTCACGTCCAGACAGAGGCACAGTAAAGAAAATCATAAATGGCCATAATATTCACATAGCAAGGGGCGGCGAAAGACACACACACCAACATACAACCTGACAGGTGCAGTGCAAACCCCCCCCCCCCCAGAATGCAAAATATCTATCCCAGCAGACTGCTGGCCCCCTGACATTGCAGATGCTGAGGTAACAGCCATCATCTACAAAGCAAAACACACAGCAGCAAAGGTATGTGATGGTGTCCTGGGCTGAGGCCAACATGGACTCCAACAATAATGGAATGCCAAATCACACTACTGCCCAATGTCAGCCTTATCACAGGATATGTACCCAAAAAGCAGTGTACAACAACAGTGGTCCTTCACAACAAAGGTGTTGCCTGAATGGATACTGCAAACTACCACCCCAGGATCCTGACAAGCTTGGTCTGCAGACATAAAGCTGTTGTGGACCTACTGACACCGGACCCTACCCAGTGTGGCTGTCGTAAGTGCAGATCCTGCCCCTAAACATGTTTGACTCATTTGAAACAGTCATTAAGGTCATTGATGAGGGCAATGTGGTCCACACAGTGTAGCTGGACCGTGCAAATGCTTCCAGACAATACCCTACGAGTTCAGTATGGATATGTTCACCAGCTTAAATATAAACCCCTATGTCAGTAGAGGGGTTGCAAACCAGACCAAGGACAGAACTGACATGGTCAGACATGCTGCATCCATGTCAGACTACAAAGCAGATATGAGTGGCATCCCACAAGGCTTGGTCCTGGGACCTCCCCCGTTCTGTATATATGTCCCATAGGTACAGGCCAACATGGAAGGACTGTGACTGAACATTTATGCAGAGGAGTACAAACTGCACACCATATCTGACCCCTAGCTGACACAAGCAACCCACAAAAGGGCCACATAGAAACAGACAACTGGAGCCATAGCCATGTCAGCAAGCTAATTGCAGAAATGTGTATAGACAACCACCGTGGATATACAGTAAGTGCCCACCAATTACCACACAGGTGTTAACCCATTACGTACCTAACATGTAATGAGAGACCTGGGGACACAAGGTGATAGATATCCTGCATTGGACAAACATGCGGCTGTAGTGTTTGCAGAAACATACCATATACCCACCCAATCATGAAGGTTGTCAGATCTAGATAAGGGGAAATCACTGTGGCTCTGCAGTCATCCTTCATCAGCGTCACAATTGACTACAATAACCCCTGTGGGATATACCTCAGCAGACACCTCCATCAACTGTAAATTCCACAACAGTACCCCACCAGGAGTAGCAAAGAGCATGAACAGATGCCATGTGTTGCCTGATTAAACAAATTGCAGCTCCACACACTGCCATAATGCCCACCCAGAGGCAAGCTGTGCCTGATGTATGAAGCCATGTCCAAGCTGGAATCAATGAACATGCTGCACCTTGTACAATCTGAATGGCAGTGAGCTATGCACATGAGAGACCTGAACCCCAGCACTGACATACATAGGACAAGCTGTACTGAATGATCCATAACACAGAAGCCACCCCCACTCTTGAGTAAACTCCCAGTACAGGTTAGCCAGAGAGTCACCTATTGACACCCCTCAAGAGGAATCCTGATGAGTGGATGGGAGATAGTAGGTTAACCCTGGGTATCACTGTTATGTCAGAGGTAGACGGAGGCACAGTATACTAACCATGACATATGTCATGGCAAACTCCAGTTACAATGTGTGCCGAAGGACAAACACACTCTGTGACTAGCATCAGAAATGGCCTAGGGAACATTGCTAGTGTTTGCCAATGTCCACCTATGTTGTGGAATACACTACCAATGTTGGACAAGCCTGGTGTAGGTAGTCCATATCTGAACATAATGCAACATGGTCATATGTGCACAACTGGCCCCTACACAGTCTGTTGTGCTCACTATGAAGATGTTAAGCAGTGATAGGACTAAAGCCCAGGATACTGTCCACCACAGTGAAAGTACTGAACCAGTACACTATACGGTACTACAGTGTTAGGTCATTATGAAAGGATGTTGACAACTGTATGCAAAGTATCCCATGCAATCCCTGCAGGCACAGTATAATCCCTGTTGTGGCAGACACGAAGTAGTTGGCCAGTAAGTACACAATATGACACCCAACACACAACCATAAACATGAGATATTGTTGAAGTTCACACACACCCAAATATGTGGTGGACTGCAGAGTTCAACATATGGAAAGCTCACACTGGGCATGCTCGCACACTTTGATAAATGAGGCATATGTCAGACAACATGCCATGGAAAGGCTGAACTGGGCATGCTCACACACTTAGGCCATATCTCCATTTAGCAGTTGGCCACACATATCTGGTATTTGTACGTGTCATTCCAGGAACCAACCACAACACAGCAATCTGCCCAGTGCACACAGTAAATGACTACAGAGACATAAGTGATATAGTGGATCGCCCTCATATTCAAACATCTTCCACAGATACACAAGTTGTTCATAGGAACAGGGAATGCTATGGCAATAAAGACCTGCAAACAGTCTAACAGCAACAAATATTGTGCATCTGACAATTAACATATGGGTGTAGAGGTCAATACTAGGCTGTTTGCCCTAGGGAATGACAGCTTAGCCAGAGTGTGCTTGGCATCTGCATCCCCAGTACAGTAGGCTACTGTGCCACTGTAAAGTAGGTCACATAAGGCAACGTGTGAGGCTAGTGAGCTGTGCCTCTGTCAAGCAGGGGCACAGTGGAGATCCCAGGATTTGAATGTGCTAAGCCACGTCCATGTTGTTGGTGTGTGCTGGAAGAGGGTTGCTGAGGACCTCTAACAGTAAGTGAGCATCAATAACAGACTGAGGGGAGCCCTATCTGCATTGTCTGGACAATTCCACTGTCAACACTGTGTTGTGATGATTATGTGGGATTGAAGTGTCGTGCTGGTACTGTTCACAGATGTCCTCCCTCTGTGGGCTACAGCTCTGCAATGTATTAGCTCACTCTGTCTGTTGGATGGCTCATATATGGCTGGTGTACACCTGACAGGTGTCCTGTCATGGAGCAGTCATGGGTATATGTGGGATAGCATGACCAATGCAAACCTTACACATGCTCATAGAATGGAATTGTCAAGGATTATGCAGAGTGGCCAGTATAGTCCCCCAGCATGGGTCCTTTGAAGTCGTCCACCCCAGTCTTCACAAGTGTAAAGTCTGCTTGTGCTAAATACAGTTTTTTTGCAGTGACAACCTTGCCTGGGGGTGGGGATGGGATATGGATGCCCAGGGAAAGGTGGGTATGGTCAGATATCAACAATGGTGGTCTACCTCTGGTGTGGAACAGTGAGTACCCATATTGCAGATGGATAGGTGCAATATGTATTCCCCCATGTGGCTGTGGTGAGTGGTTCTGCCATAGCACATGGACCCACAAATTGTAGTGGCTGTAGGGTAAAGTTGTAGAGGCCTGAGTAGTTCCCACACACAATATGCCTGTACCTGATGTTAACAACTGGAATGGTATGAGTCCCTCATTGATTCTCTTCAAGAGGAGTCTTGATGAGTGGATGGGAGATCATAGGTTTACCCCGGGTATCACTTCTGTGTCACTGTTAGACAGAGGCACAGTATACTAACCTCGAAAAAGGGCATAGCAAAATTAATTTAAAATGGGTGGCGAAAGCCAAACATACTCTGGCTAGGCTTATAAATGCCCTAGGGCAGATAGCCTAGTATGAATCTATGAACCCATGAACCTATATGTGAACACCTGCATATCCCGGCACTGTTCCCAGGGAAGCAAAGTGTGTGTCCTGGATGTGGGAGTGGTGTTCTGGACTGGTTGTGTTGTGTGTTACAGGTCCTGTGGTCACGAAGCATGGTATAGAACATAACCTGCCAGTGCGATGTGCATATCTGACCCTGAAGTAGGTGGCTGCAAATGCATATTTATGCTATCCCCCACCTGACAGGTAGTACTAGATGTACATACCTCTGTAGAAATAAAGATGTCAGCACCCTATAAATACTGCAGGTGCAGAATAGATGCCGAGTAATTCGGATAGCGCGCTCTGCTAATGCGTCTCCCTCAAGTGCCATAATATAGTTAGGTAGGGGTTTGAACCATGCAAATGCTCTGTGTGTGTGTGTGGGTGAGCGGGGTTGATGTGTGTGCAAGTCTGTGTGAGGGAAATGTCCCTTTTGGCAACTGGGAAAACACTATACAGGATGCACATTCCCCTATCTAAGCACTGATGATGTCAGCACCCTATAAGTACAGCAGGAGAAGGGAAACCTCCCAGTTATGCGAATAGCGAGCTCTGCTAATGCATCTGTCACAAGTGTCATGACATAGTTAAGTAGGGGTTTGAATCCTGCAACTGCCCAGTGTGTGTGGAGGGGGGTTAGTGTGTGTGCAAGTCTGTGTGAGGGAGATGTCCCTTTTGGCAACTGTGAAAACACTCTACAGGATGCACATTCCCTTATCTAAGCACTGATGATGTCAGCACCCTATAAGTACAGCCGGAGAAGTGGAATCTTCTAGTCATCCGAATAGTGCGCTTCGCTAATGCGTCTCTCTCACGTGTCATGACATAGTTAGGTAGGGGTATGAATCCGGCAAGTGTGTGGGGGGGGGTAGTAGGGTGTGTGTAATTGCAAGTGTGAGAGAACAGATCCTTTTGGCAAATACTACAATACACCAGATGCTGCATATTCCCCCAGTAAACACAGGGGATGTCACCACACTATCAGTACAGCCAAACAGGGCTACTTAGCCAGTAATGCCAATAGTGCGCTCCGCTACTGGGTCTATTACCATTGTCAGAGCACAGATAGGTATGTTTTGGAAACCCACAACTACCATGTGTGGTTGTGTCACACAATATGACCTTGTGTGGGTTGTTGTGCATAACAATGCATGCCATTGCCTAAACCAGCAATGGCAAATCACACATGATGTATGTGTGTGACACATACACATAAATACCTGTGACCTTCAGTAGTTACCATGTCTGACACATGCCTCAAATGGATAAATGGTATTCGCAATGCATAACAATATGACTGTGTCTTACTGTGCAGGGGCAGCACGTGGTATTTGTCTATACAGTGTGGGTTGCATATGGTATAATACCTACAGCAGGGGATATACATCTGGTCTGGGCCATATAGTCTACATGTAGTCGATGAAGAGGTGCTGCATGTTCCCACCTGTTGTGGGAGTGGTAACATGTTATTCCACTGCAATTCAGTGACCACATGCTGGGAACCTTTCAGCTAGTGTGTTGTAGCTACAGTAATGCTCACGCACAATGTTTGGCTGGATGCAGTCCAGCCATATAAAGACATTTCTTGAGACTGTCATATTGCCAGTGTTGTTGGGAGGATAGGTGGGTTTCCTGTGCATGGGAGGGTTGTGTGTGCCAGGCTATGAACCAGAAGGCAGTCCAACACACTGTTAGCTGCTCATGGATAGGCCCTGATGCTTTGTGCTGTGCCAACAACCTGGAGGTGTGTGTATCTGTGGTGCCTTGGGATACCACCCCCCTGTCCATGTGTGTTACATGTGTAGGGGACGACAGGCATGGTATGAGGTATAACCTGGCAGTGATGGGTTGCACCTGTGAGCCGTGAATCAGGAATCTGGTACTGCACAGATATTGCAGTTCACTGTGCTGAGGACAGTGTCCAGTGCATGCATCTTGCGGTGTACACTGCTGGTGTTGTGTAGCATCACTGTTAGTGTCCTATCCTGTGTGATACCCGCGGAGGTGGCTATGTAATCCGTCTCCTGCAGCAAAAGGCACTATGTGTGTATCAAGGGGCTTCGCCAATATACAATGGCCCATGGGTGTCACGTGCAAGCTGCCCCTCGTAAATCATTGTGGCTTCCCTAGCATGTAAGCACACGTTAACAGCCAGTGGATACCCTATGAATGACATTGGAGATTGAGCAGAATGTAGACATAGAACACCCTTCCTACATATTGTGTTAGCATACCTGGTGAGGGTATGATGACAACCAAGATCAGGCTCATACTGGCCCGTGCCACATGCTGAGAGATCCCTTCTATGTTCCCTATCATATAGTCCAGGGAGGTATGTCTCAGGTCATCCATAGTGGCATGGTCAATGACTGAGTCATATGTGTCCATGCCTCTGACTGACCTGTATGCATGTGTTTTGTGGTGGACCATAGTGCCCCACAGGCATATCACTGTGACCTTCACCATGTACAGCCTGTTGAGCGGGACCCCACTGCAGTGGCCAAGAGAGGTACCTGACAAATCTGTAGCAGGTGTGTTGTGTAGCCCTACAGGCTGTGAGTGTGTGGCACACGGGATGTGTGTGCCATGTGCTCTGTTCCGACGTAACGTATGCCTGTGTGCCAGCTGCAGAGGTGTGTGATGCTCAGGCAGGATGCTATTCTGAGTCTCCAAGTATGCCCCAGTGTGTTCAGATTGATGTCAGTGCGGGTCTATGTCAGACTGGTATTGTAGTCACTGTAGTACGTCATGCCACCTGACAGGGTATGGCAGTACTGGGTTCAGAGTGCTCAGTCCCCAGATTGGCTATGTGGTGGTATCCCACACATGTGTTGTACGTTCCTGGCCAGGGGTAAGGGTTGACTGCATACATGTGGCAGCTGTGACATTGCCACATGACTCACATAAACCACAACTGGACCATAGAGGTGATTCACAGGTTACCTTTGCACATGCTACCATACTAGTGTGATTGCTATGGTGATTACCAACACATAGGGTCAATGGGGAACAACATACTGAAGGTGTGTATGTGTGGGTGTACTGCTACTGATTTCATAGCACTGGCATATATGACTGCACACGTGGGTAAATGCCAGGTAAGTCATGTGCAATGTGTCACAGGCAACGTACATGCGAACAGGACAGACAGTGACGTTCTGTCATGTGGAAACTTGACATACGTATAGTACGCTATGCAGATGTTACTAGGAGTCCACAGAAGCACTGCAACTCTGCATTGCAGGTGGAAGCAGTGTTCCAGGGAACCCCAAGCGAACATGCATGCAAACAAAGCTACAGTAAGCAGGGCTGGAAGTAGTCCATTGTACAACAAAGAGGGGGTAACACTAATAGTAGGTAACAGTGCAAATATGTAGGCACTATCAACATGTACCCAGGGATGCACAGCTCAGATGTCCATGGTAGAACTGATATTATGTCATAGTTAATTGTGATTTGTATTACATTGGTACTGCACACATATCAACATGCACAAACATCCACATTGCATAGTCGTTGTGGGCAACTTGCCACCATTACTGTACATGTCCATCATTGCGTATCACTACTTGCATTAGCTGCCCCCCTGTGCTACATATGTATGTGGCTATCTGTTGACATCCTTACCACCGGTATGCAATAATGTGCAGCTGTTACACTATGGTACTTACTATGGGTGTAAATAACAATTCAGGACAGTCATACGGTTACTGCATCAGGCATGCTGGGATATACACACAGTCATATCAGCACACTGTACTGTTACCAACATGATACTACTAATACACTTCTATGTAGTCACCCTGTGCATCAGCAACGTTTTTACCTGTTCCTGCACTGATGTTGGAGATTGCAGGAGGTGGCACAGTTTCATCATATGCACAGGGTGTGAATTAGGTATGCCTGAGTCTGCCACTGATACCTCCAATTGACATGTGTGTGTATGTGTGTTGGTGAGGGACAGCAGTACAGGGTGGGGCACTGTTGGTGCAGTGTGTGCATGTATGTGGTAGCCCTAGGTGTTAACATTTCGCATGTGTGTATGCACGCACACAGTTCCACCTCATGGCTGCCATATACAGGAGTTTGTGGACAGCCACAGACTGCACCTGGCAGGTCATACAGATCAGTGTCTGTGGGCACGGACACAGTACCTGTGCCTGGCATGGGTGCTATTGACCGTATCCGGTACTAAGCCAGACTGGGTACTGTCATCAGAAGCGGGAGTGTGTTGACTGGACACAGGTCCCTGTTGGGACTGTCCAGAGCCATGTGCACGTGGTCTCCTGGGGCGTTCCAATGACAGCACAGACCCAGCATTGCTGGGGCTGCTGCTAGCACTATGGGGGCGTCCGCGGGCCTGTTGTCATCCGCGCCTACTGCCAGCTGCTGCTGTTGCTGGCATACGGCCACGTCAACGCCGCAACCGTCCACCATTGCCCTGGCTCATGGACATGTGGTTGTGGAACTGCTGTAATATGTCCCCACAACATCTGTCTATGACATTGGTGAAATTACGGATAGCATCCGCGATGTCACGCATACTGTCAGTCATGGCTGTGGGACATGCTCTCAGCTCCCTCAGACCCTGTCTGGTGTACCTTTCCATATGCGACTGTGCCTACATGACAGCCCAAAACATAGCTGAGGTTGACAGACCTCTTTGGGCATGTCTGCCAGAGGCAGTACGCCCACGGATGCCCCCACGAGAACCCATGGGCAACTGTCTGTGTGGTACCATCGCAGGACCCTGCCCATGGCTGCTGTGTGGGGAAGCATGTGCCACAGATACCACATTACCCTGGTCAATGCCCACTGTATCCTGTCCATCACCTAGGGACAATGGTGACATAGGATGTACTGGCAGGATGACTGTGCGCAATGATGGGGTTGACAGCTGTGTACTGTCAATTGGCTTACCAATGACGGACCCTGACACACCTTCCTGTGCCATTACACAGATATCATCATTATCAGTACCTGTGACACCAGATTCAGGTTCCCTGCTGCAGGACACCAGAGCAGCACCAGAACCTGTGGGAGGAAGACAGGAAACACATGCTACCAGTGATGCACTTATGCACACATGTACACATGCACACGTGGACACGTGCACACATGCACACATGCACACATGCACACATGGACACAGGCACACTTGCACACATGCACACATGCACACATGCACACATGCACACATGCACACATGCACACGTGGACACAGGCACACATGCACACGTGGACACATGGACACATGCACACATGCACACATGCAGACGTGGACACAGGCACACATGCACACATGGACACAGGCACGCATGCACACATGCACACATGCACACGTGGACACAGGCACACATGCACAAGTAGACACAGGCACACATGCACACATGCACACCCCGCAGTATACACACAGAGCACTACTGAGTTACACTAGTATTACTAGCACTATCAGGGCTTTTATAGGTATTGTTAAAACACACTCACCAGCATGGATGGGCTTCCTTGCTGTAACACCGGAGGGACCTGCAGAAATGAGGAGATTAATGTCAGTGGGCACAACTGTGCCATTGATACTGCATATGATACAGTGCAGTAGTACACCAGTTGCCTTTCACACGTCAGCTGCTGATATTGGCAATATCACACCTGCACAATTACATACTATGTTGACAGCTACAAACCACGGACACAGCTTACACATGCATGAACTAACAGTGTACAGAACAGTCAAGTGTACATATGGCATATTACCTGCATGCTCCATGTCGTGTTGCTGTGTGGATCCAGCCTCCATCATGATGCAGCTGTGTTGCTGTTGATGTTCCGGGGCTGGAGCCACAACACTTAGGAGTAGCCCCTCCAGTCTGGTGAGGGGGGATGTGTGGCCACCCCACCTCCTGTGGCGACCTGTTGCCTGTGGATATCCGATGCACACTGATGGACATTTCTGATTAAATCACTACAGTGATGTCGTACATGCTCATATGTCCTATTATGCGTGCCAATGTCATTTACCCTATGGACAAGGTCTTGCCACAGTGCAGCCCTCTCCTGCTGATTCTGGCTGGTGCGGGAAAACAGTATGTCATAATCCCGCACCAGGCTCTGGTGTATCTCCTCATCCTCTGCTGCAGAGTAGGCATGATTACGCTGATGTGCCATGTCCCTGGAAGAGAACACAAACAGGATATCAGTAGACCATGTCAGCAATATATGGCACACATACTATACATGATACTCAACTGTAGTGATATACTACTACTCCCATATGTAGCATGTGTGTGTCCCTTGGTGGATACACAAGTACATGGCCAGATATCAGTGCTCAGCCAACACCTGTGCAACAATACCTGCCACATTCCATACAACATAGTAGCATGCCCCATCGGTCAGCACACTGCAACGGGTCCAATGCACAACCTCACTCTGGGGGTTCATACCAAGGTACTGTATGTGGAACGCCATCCACTAGTGTGATCTGGACACAAGTTACTCGGCCTGGATATACATATCCCACCACCACCACCACCAGCACAGTAGACTACTTTGATATGTATGTGATTAGACAGATATTCACTTGTTAAGACTGACATGGTATCCATGCAGCCCACTGGGCCAGTGGAAGCCACAACCCACACTGCTGACCCCTTTGTGAATGCTTCCCATGGACATCCCAAAGAATGCATGGAACATGCACACACATTTCTAACCCAAACCCTATGCACAAAGGTTAGGCATCCTGTCTGGTGGACCCCAGCCAAAGGCAGATTGTATAACGATAGAAGGAGGCTACTGCAGGACAGAGCAGATTCACATTAAGGGAAGGCATCTGTGGTCAGCACTGGTAATAAGCTACGGTCTCTCATAAAAACATCCACGGCCTACTCTGGGAGGGAAATGGCCATGAACACTATAGATAACCACAAGGCCTTCTTCAGTTATGTTACACATATGGACCAAACACCTCAGATATGCTCTGAGTTACTACACACCTACTTAACATTCACCGAACACACAGATATTGGCAACATTCTTGCAGACAGGTTCGGTGCACGTATCCCTCCTTCTCCCCCACACTTAGAAATACTTATCACAGCTGAATGTAACCTCCCTATCATCTCACATGTCCAGGTGAGGGCCGCCCTCAGTAAAGCAGAACACACAGCATCAATGTGACCTGATGGTATCCCTGGATGTGTGCTACGTGAACTCCAAGAGGACATACAACCGCATATAAGACTGATATTTAACCTTGGCCGTACTATGGGATATGTACCTGAACACTGGCATACAGCAACAGTGGTCCCACCCCACTAAGGAGGCACCTCTACTGACCCTGGGAACTACCGCACCATAAGCTTAACCAGCCTGGTCTGCAAAGCTATGGAATGATTCTGTATGGGACGCATATACAGCGATATTGGGTACCTGCTGACACTTGTTCCCAGCCAGTTTGCCTTTGTGATGGGTTGATCCTGCCTTTTGAACCTGGTTGACCTTTCAAAAGAGTCACTACAGCCATTGATGAGGGCAACGCAATCCATACAGCCTACCTGGACTTGCCTAAGGCCTTCAACACAGTACTCCACTCAGGCATCATAGACAAGCTCATTAGCTTACATGTTACTACATATGTCACATGATGGGTTGCAAACTGGTTGACATACAGAATCCATAATATCGATATTGCAGGAGCCATGTCAGACTCAATGCCAGTCACATGTGGTATCCCACAGGCCTCTGTCCTAGGAGCCCTCTTGTTTGGCATTTATTTCTCAGATATAAAAGCAAACATGTGCGGGTTGTGGATGACAAAGTTCCCAGATGACTGCAAACTAAGCGCCATAGTCGTTACACCAGCTGACACACACATCCTACAGACAGGCCTCACTGAAACGGAAAACTGGTGCCAGGATCATGGCCTAACACTGAATGACATGTAATGTATAGTCATCCCCTTTGGGTGGAACTACGTGCACACAACATATCACATGGACATACCTATAGATACAGACCTATGACACATATGGAGGGTTCAGAGTATGTAGACTATTAACTTGTTACTTTACATTACCTGTGTTTGTCGCAGCTGGTTGCGTTATCGCTACTACAGCTTCCTGCTGCTGCTGGCCCAGCTTGGTACTGACACTGCTGACAGCTTCAACTTAGTCTGTGTACCGTGTGTTGTTGTTTGTGTTCTTATTTTTTTTTTCTTTCTCTCTCTCTGTCTCTCTCTCTCTCTCTCTCTCTCTCTCTCTGTCTGCCTCCAGACAGTGCAATGAAAGTATTGCATGTGTGGAGTGTGAGTACAGGATGCTTTTGTAGGTATCTGCATAAGTCCATGTGATGGCCTCTGCACCAATTGTAAGCCAGCATTTGCTAATTGCATGCAGCCAGTTGTGTACTGATTGCAGTTCTCACTGTGATTTCAGGACAGTGCTATAAAAGGGTATGTGAGATAGGCATTGCCCTTTCAGATTGTAAGGGCGGGGACCATGCTGGTATGCTGTGGACACAGTTCTGTGAGTGTAAAGGTTAGTATCTCTCTCATGATTCAGGCTGTGTTGTAGATTCACATTTCTCCATTCCTCTCTCCTGTTTCCTGTAGTAAGTGTGTATGCACACTGACACCTACAACTATATATATATATATATATATATATATATATATATATATATATATATATATATATATATATATATATATATATATATATATATGTAAATATACATACATTTATATATGTACATTAACTGACATTATTACCTACTAGCTACCAACTAGCATGGCTGTTTCTGTTCACACACTACTATTATTGAAATCCACTAGTTTTGACAGTAAGTATAAATGACATGCTTTGTGTACTACACATCCTATATTCCCTCTACATTCATTCCTACTATTACATGATATATTTATTTTAGCACAATGTTCTTGTATAACAGTCATGTTTTAGTGGTAGGTCATGCAGACTACTGTTTCCAAGGTCCTGGGTTCAGGACTGACAGTGGGATTTTATTTTGCTTTTGAACTGACTAGAGGACCTGTCAATCAGGGTGACTAAGGCACTTTTAAGCAGTTGTAACTGGGTTAGCGCTGGTTTGGGCAGAGCTCCCGCATGCGTACTGGCATTCAGCTCCGCGCACACCCGCTTACAACCGCTTAACAGTGCTTACTCTGGCGCACACCCGCGCTATTTTCTTTGAAAGAAATGAAAATGGGGAGACAGGAAAGTGGTGAAAAAGGGGTCACAATGAGGGTAAGACAGTAGGGAAACAAGCTTGGGTTTTGCAGGAGGGATGTAGGTAAGGCCCATAGCTGCCCATTTCTTCATTAGCAACAGCTATGCATATGTATGTAATTTGGTGTGACATTTGAAACCTTCCACCCCTGAGAGAGGTGTCAGGACAACAATAATACTTGTTGTACAGCCAATTGTAATTGATAGTTTCCATGTCCAGCAGACATGTGCGCGGAATGGGCAGCTATGTATGGGGCGTAATTTTTTTGTGGGTATAGAGTGCCCTTTTTTTTTTTTTTTTTCAGGTGAGAGTGGTATGTCAGGTGAAGGAAGTCGGTATAGCTGGAGAGGTAGGTTGGGTAGGTCAACAGACAAGACAAACAAGACGCATACAGGGGCGGTGTATGACACGTGTGGGGGGTTACACAATTGACGGGGATGGATGTTTGGATATCCAGAGCCCATGAGCCCACAGATGGCAACAGTGGAACTGATATCCCCACCCATGGGCAGTTGCCACTGTTCCTTCACTGCCCAGGATGGGGCTATGCTGGGGGCTGTGTAGGCCAGGCAACAGGCATGCCCGTAAGTTGTGCCACCTGTGCCTCAAGCTGGCGTAGGGGCCCAAGAACAGAGTCCCGGATCTCCCTACGCACCACAGTCCGGATGCTACGGAGGGTGAGTGGTGGTTCTCCTCCAGCCACACTTGCAGAGGGGGGACGGGCCCCATCCCCTGCAGTGCTTCCACCTGCAGGTGGCACAGGGCCACCCGAGGAGGGTCCAGACTGGGCACTAGTGCCAGGTGCACCCGCCTTCCCTGTCGTCCTATGTTTTGCATTATGTCATGACAGTTTGGGTTAGTAACATACAATACCATTCGCAATTAGTTGTAACAGCATGCATTAGTATTCCCATTAACCAAACACCCAGATATTCACACCATTGAACAGCGAGCATAACACATGCATAATGGAAACAGCAATACACAGTCCAACAACATGCAGGGTTGACTGATGGCAACAGGCCATCAGGTTTGGATGTATGAACAGGGCAGATGCATCAACGTACATGCAAATATTTATGACCCAACAGGACAAATGTCCAGGGGTGTTAATTGTGATTGCACATACCAATTTCACGTGGAATGGATTATATGTGGTTATAGGGTGGGGTGAAGAAAATATTATTAACACCTTCGAATACCAATACATATGCTGTACATTTCTAATAGCTGCAGATATATACACACTACTGTTCTAACTACAGTTTCCTATATGATAACTACTTCAATTTGGTGATAGGACTGTTACTGCTACATCAATATACATTTTATTGTTATTCATACATGTTCATATCTGGCTTTGTTCAGCTACATCATCCTGCTACATTTGCTTTATATAGCTATAGACAACTGTGGATGTTTGGTATTTCAGACAATCATACTATCTGCATATTGCAGACTGAGAGCAACATATCCAGATTTTGGGATACACATTCCAGCTGCAGCAACACTTTGAACACATTTCGCAGTTTGCTTCTACTTGTCACATTCATTTAATTGTGTACTGACTGCAGTATACTTTATTCAGGGGTTATTACTACTTTATTGGTGGATTCATAACTCTTTCTCACACTCTCTCACTTGTTTTCATTTTACTATTCAGGATGGTACTTACTTCTAGGCTTTATTGACATGTTTTACCTGTAGTTATTACAATCCTTTCCAGCAGTCTCACTTCTGTCATGTTTCAGTATTTCAACAGGAATATATTTCACACATGTGATTTGCTCATCTTCTGCAGCTGTACTTTTCAGCCTGCTGCAGGTTGTGTACTATTATATTACAGGTGGGGCATCTTTATTTCAGACTTTATTTCAGACATTTTCATTTTTCTGTTTGGATTACAGACTGCAACACACTTTTGTAATCAAACAATACTTGCAAACACTCTTACACTGTTACTTGCACATTTTATTACTTAGTGACTACACTGCACTCTTTTGCTAACTGTCATAATTTATATTTCTTTACAGTTACTGGGAGTGGATTACTGACCTGCCTGGTGGCGCAACCTCACCAGCCTATCGCCATAGGCTCTGCGGTTCGCAGAACGGACACCTGTAGCTGTAATATAAATGAAGTAATATTGGAATACACATATTCATAATATCAGCTAGTTTAATTTCTTACATACATAATTAAATGTAACTTACTCAGTAGTGGGGCGTTGGGCATTTGCCGGGCCTCCTGGATCCAAAGGTTCAATTGGTCCTGCTTACGTCTCTTCAGGTCCACATGGTGGTGACGGATCTGCTCACCAGTCCTTGGAATCCCTGTGGCACTTGTGAGATCATGAGCCAACCGGTCCCACGCCTCAGCCCTATATGCTCCCCACAGGACCTGGCCCTGCATGAGTTGGGCCTCATGATTGTGGACTAGGAGCCAGACCATGTATCTGGACTCCTCAACGCCCCACCTCTGTGCTCGAAAGCAACTATCCTCACCTACTCCTGACATTCTGGCTGCAAGTTAGTTCTACAATCGTTTATGCTGTGTATTCCCGCCTACGGGGCTTATATATGCCGTTTTTCCCGCACTTATCTGTGATTGGCCATTTTGGAATTGTATCAACTTCACAAAACCTGCTTTGTCATGCTCCACTTTCTATTCATTCCTATATATTTTCTATTACTGCATTTCTAAGTACAGCTGTCATGGCTTAGTGGTTCAGTACCTTGACTATGGTGCATGGTATCCTGGGTTTGAACCTGGCCACTGCTTTTTATATTTTATGACTGTCTAGACAGGCTAGGGGGTGTGTCTGTGTAAAGGCAGTTTTGATACAGCTTGCTCAACGTTGCCCGTCGGTTAGCTTGTTGGTGCGGTGCGCAGCTCCGCGCAAACGGGGTACGCTGGTTTACGCTTCATTTGGCTGTTAGCACGCATATTACGCTCAGCTCAGCTCAGCTCAGCTAGGGGCACACAGTTTCAGCGTGTTAAACGACTGCTCACCTACAGGCACTCATTTTACACCTGTTAAACCACTGCTCACCTACGGGCAGATGCACTCACCTTGTTAAACTGTAGCTCAGCTATAGGCACATCTGGTATTTTTTATTATTTTGTTATCTCACATTTATTCAAAATAAATCGCCTATTTCATTACATTTTACATAAAATATAATTTTATATGTGTACATATTTGTCAGGGACTTGTTTCGTGCTTATTTTACTAAAAATAAGAATTGATGTTGTGGGGGCTCGAACCATGCCTGCCTGCTCTTCAGCCGACGTCTCTACTGCTACACTATTGCTTCTTGGCTTACTTTGCATATTTAGTTCTTATATGCTTTTCCACTGACTGCTAACTGTGGCTAAGCTACGGGAACGCCCGCGCAAATGAGCGCACTCACAGGCAAACATCTTTACGATTTAAAAAAAATATATAACATGTTCATTTATATATTTTATGTTCTTAGTCTGTGGGGGCATGTGTTGTGTTGTGTTTATTCACATTTCCATGGACTCTGTCATGGGTGTTTACTTTGGGCACTTTTACTCTTCTGGGGGCGTGTCCGCTTGCAGGGCTCGGCCTACGGACATGCCCCCTACTGTCTTCCATGGACCGTGTTAGCCTTAGGTGTGATTCAGCATGCCCTCATGCATATGAATGACATGCTGACGTCACACCGTTTAACTGCAGCCTCCGTGTAAGCCTTGTATCTCTTACACGGAGGCTTCGTGAATCCTGCCCATTCTCTTTTTGGTGTATTTATGCAAACCTCATAGAATTGCAAGTGAGATGTGATATAAATCTCTGTGCTTATGGGCCATCACAGAGATTTCACAGAGGATAGGTGGAATGCATTACTCCTTTATATCTGGGGCCAGATTCTATAAAGTTTGCGGAATCCAACACATTCTGCCGATATCAGCCTAAAAGTTGTGGCTAAGCCTGTAATATGTAAATAAGCCTCAGTGAATATGGAATATCTCAGCACATAACAGAGTTTCTCAGTAGCACCAGCACACTGTATATCAGTCACAGCTACTCAGTAAGTCATGAAAACTGTCTCATAAAAAGTGATGTACATTAACAAAGTTGCAGAAATATTATCCCATTCTAAACTGCCTAACATTCTTATATACATATCTACAACAATCTCTTCAATAGGCTTAGAGACAAATACAGGATATCACCATAAGTCATTTATTTGAAAAATATACCTGCTTTCACTTATGGATTCTGACAGAATCCATGAAATTTCTAATAAAAAAATTAATAAAGGTGAAGGGCAATCACAGCCATATCACCACAGCTAACAGTAGCTAACAGTGGGTAAGGGGCATGTGTGGAGAACATATGTAACTCACACACCCAAGGAAATATTTATTTGTTTGTTTGGTTGTTTATTAATTTATTTATCTGACATTTGTTTACCAGGAAAGTCCAACTGGGAAGGAGCCCATTTTCAGGGGAGGCCCGGGGAGAAAAGCTCCACAGTACAATTTAAACAGAATTATAAATCAACATTGGTTACAAAGACTAAGACAATCCCACAAGAGTACAATTTGTGGATACAATACAAGAAGAAAACAAGCAATTATAAAGCAAGCAATAAAGCTAAACATACAATATATAGAAGATAGAAGAAAGTTCCTAATATGTATGTTACATAATAATGCATGAAAAATATATTACAGAATAAGTAATGTCATAAAAACTATTTACACTTTCTGGCAAGAGACTTAGGTGGTAAATTTCAGAGATAATTTCTGAGATAGATAACGATTAGTGCAAGAATAGAGAAAAGGAACATTAGAAGGTTAAGGAGTTATCGAAAGGTTAGGCTAGAAAGTAGGTAATGCAGGAAAGGAAGTAGGATAGATGAAGAAAAAGTCTATTAAGATTGAGGAGAAGGGAATGGAAAAGAGTACTAACATGGCATGAAGCATGGGCAGATCCAGTTATTGGTTAGATATTCATTTAGCCTACACTTGAAGCAATACTAGTGCGGTATAAGTAGTTGATTCTTGGAATGCTATTCCATGATTTGGCAACACAGTGAGAGTACAGACCATCACCCTTAGATCTTTAATGTTTGTAAATAGATAGTGGATACTTGTGAGAAGAGCGCAGGTCATGAGATGGAATATAGTGTTGAAGTGATGATGATGTAGTTTGTGAAAATGAGGAGTTGTACATTATTTTGTGTGTTAATGTTGATTAAAGGTAAGATTGTGGGGTTGTTAAAGCCAATTTATGGACTTGAGAGCAGAGCAATGGTGACAGTAGTGGGTTTGGCCTGTGGCAAATTTAGCTACTTTATTATAACATTGGCTATTTTGCTTTGAGGGAAGAATGAAGACTGGTTAGAATAGATGAAGCATATAGAAGGGAGGGTATGAGAGAGGTGGTGGCTAGGGTTACTCTTGTAGAGTTGGAGATGAATTTCTTAGCCCTATACATCATGCCCAATGTTGTTGCTGATATGCAGGTCAAACTTAAGATTGTTGCCGATAGTTACATCTAACAGTTTTCTGTGTGAAACCACATTAGCTGAAGTGTTGTTTAGAGAAGTAATAGCAAAGTTAGATGTATCTGGAGAAAATTGTTTTGGTAAAAATAGTAGAAGTTTAGGTGTTTTTTTTTGGTTAAGTATTAGATGGTTGTTGGTGATCCGAGACTCAATGGAATCGAGTGCTTCTTGAGTTAAGCTCTGTAGATGAGAAAGATTCCTGGTGGAGAAGATTAATGTAGAGTCATCAGTTTATTGAATTAGGGAGACTTGTTTGGTGGCAGAATTAAGATGGATAATAAAAAGGTTTAAGAAGAGTGGACCTAGTATTGAGCCTTGGGGTATCCCAGTGCTGACTGGCAAGCAAGGAGAGAAGTTAGAGTTCCATTTGACAGATTGATATCTGTTAGAGAGACAGCTAGTGAACTATTGTAAGGATGTTTCAGTGCAGCTCATAATAGATGGTTGGGATAAGAGTTTGGGGGTGGAAGACAGTATCAAAGGCTTTGGAAAGATCTAAGAACAGAGAAGAAACAAGGTTTCCTGAGTCATGAGCTTTGTTGACAGTGTCAGTTAAAGATAGTAGAGCAGTGATAGTGCTGTGTGCTGTTCTGAATCCATGTTGGGTGGGACAGAGAAGATTATTGTCAAGTAGATATTGAAAAAGTTGTTTATGGATACATTTTTCTAGACGTTTTGATAGTGGTGAAAGAATAGCAACTGGCCTAAAGTTAGAAATTTCTGTGGAGGTACCACCTTTGTGGAGGGGAAAGATGAAGGCTATTTTCCACAGGGAGGGGACATAAACTTCCTTGATAGATCTATTAATGATTATGGAGACTGGGTAGGCAATTAAGTAAGTAGCCATTTTTAGGAATTCATTAGGAAGATTGTCTGCAGAGCGGGAACATGGCTTGAGCTTGCACAAGAGGAATTTGATAAAGGAAGTAGTTACTGGTTGAAGGGAAAATGTGAAGTGACAGGTAGTAGGAGGCTGAGAGAAAGTAGAGAGTGATGGAGGGAATTTGTTAGTGATGGAAGCTATGCCATTGATAAAGTAAGAGTTAAACTGAGATGATATGTCAGTGGAGGTATTATCACAGGAGGGTTGGGGGAGGACAGACTTTCTGGGTGTAAGATTTTTTTTTTTATAATGTGCCTAAAGGTTTTTGTACTGGATTTGTGCTGATCTTCTGGCTTTACATAGAATCATTTTTTAATCCAAATTAACCTGTTTCTTTACAAGGTTATACAGTGCTTTGAAATGCTGTAAATTATTATGAGTCTTAGGTTTTAAATAAGTTGCCCAAGCCTTGTCTCTTTACTTGCATGAGTGATCTGGTATAGACAGAAAGCCAAGGAGTATAGCTGGTTTTGACTCTTTTCCTTCTGGTGGGAATTAAACTGTCCATGGTGTTTAGGAATGTAGAATTAAATTGTTCAACTGCACATCTTGCAGTAAGTACTTAAGGAAGGGCCAATTAATATAGTTTAATATATTTGTAAAGGCCTGCTGGTCAAAGTTGGATAGGTTTGTACTGCCTTATAGGTATGTTGTCTGCATGAATGAGAGATACATCTACTTGTGCAGATGGGGTGGTGATCACTGATAGAAGCTGGAAGTGTTTTGGATACAGAGAAATTGCTAGGATGGGAGACTACAATCCAATCAATAATTGAGCCATTTTGGTTTGTAGAACTGGTAAAGGCTGGGTGAGTAATTAGCTGAGAAAAATCAAAATAGGTTTACGCTATCTGTGGGAAATTGTAAGTTAAGTTTATGCCAGTCATTGTTGAATCACTTAATATTATGGTTTCCAGAGAGATATTTTTCACACCCATGACAGGATACTTTGCAAAGTTGATAATTTATTCCCAGGGGTATGTATAAAGCTATAATGCAGAGACTTTCATTGTTGTTTAACTGGGTCTATATCACATAGTTGAAGTTTTATAACTTCAAACACGGAATGTTCGAACCATTCCATTCAAAGTTACAAAACTTCGACTAGTGATAAAAAAAAAAAAGAAGTAAAAACAAAATAAACTGTTGTAAGCAGTGGGGCAAGCCCCCCTGCACCCTACACATGGGGAGGGCTGTGCCACCCACACCCCCACTACTTAAATATACCAACTCTGAAATCGCACCACATTGAAATGAACGGAAACCTCCCCTTATGGAGATTTCCATTTAAACGATCGAACGTGTACAATTTCGAACTTATGGTATTGGCCATATGGGGTTCGAACTTGTACAAATTCGACTATGTGATAGGAACCCATTTAATTTAAGATAAGTGAACAGTCGTTCATCTTTGTCAAATGAGGATATGGATTGGTTGTGAGAAGTTAAGGATATATTACTGCAATACTGCCTCCTTTTCTTTTAAGTCAATCAGCTCTGAACATATTAAAGCCAGGAGGAAGTACTGCTGTATCTTTTATGTACGGTTTATGCCAGGTTTCTATAATTACTAGTATGTCAGGAGATTGTGCAGCTATCCAAGCATGCAGCTCAGAGATTTTGTTGCACATACTATGTGTATTTACTGAGATAAATTTAAGAATATTTCATGAACCTGGAATATGGGCTAATGATGGGAATTGAGTGATGTTAGGACCAGGGTTAGGGTGGATGTCACCACAGAGCTGGAGGAATTTCAAGATTGTATAGTAAAGGTAAGATTTAATTTTGGTTACATTGTCAGTAATTTTAATGTTAAACAGGCATAGCTGTGTCTGAAACAATTTAGGTTTAAAGAACAATATACTGTCTGTGTGAAAGAGATGAGCAGTGATGGGTAGGAAGTAATGGTTTGTGTTACTGGTGTAACAGGTAGTGTCTGTAGGCTAGCTTAGCATAGGTCAGATAGGGACTAGATATGATGAACACGAAGAGAGGGAGAAGAGCATTAGTGATAGGAGAGTAAGGAGAATCATTTTAGATTAAGGATGATTAGAGAGGTAATCAGAAAAACTACCTACAGCAATAACTGGAGAAGAGTATAACATTTGTAGAAAGGAAGGAAGGGAAGTCATATGTAGATAGGATGCTAGTGTGATATCAGTAGAAATATGTTAAGAAATGGAGTATATGGATGAGGAGGGTAGAGGTAACAGAAGAAGGGATGTGGAGATTTAAATTTTCAGGTAGTGGGGCTGGTGCGATTTGGGGGCAAGGTAGGGGAGTGAAGTGAGCCCAGAGGGCAAATTGGAGCTTGATGACATCCCAGAGACTGAGAATCTTCAAGTAAGTACTCAGAAAAAAAATAGCAGTGAGGCAGCAGCAAATCTATTTAAAATCCTTGCAGTGGGGCCAGTTAAGTATTGGGAGCATAGTAGTAGGGTATATAAGGTCACATACACAGCATTAAAGAATATAAGCTTAAAGTAATTCTGCACTCCTCCTTAACTAAGCACAGTGGAACCAGAAACTGTTGCAAGTACAACTCTTAATTAAATTAAACTGGGAGGGGGACAGCCACACTTGAGGTGTGCACACTATATAGATTACAAGTGTAAAAAACACATAATATTAAAACAACTATTCAAGCCAAAAAACCTTGCATATTAAATAGCCAATTAATAGGAAAAAAGTTTATACACACTTTCTTATTTATAAAGTGTTCTGGCAGGTTTGCAGTGAGCTTTCAGGTGATTTTTTTTTTAATCCCTGAGTGTTTAAAATCATCCGGGGGGTGCCTTTTAGTTTAGAGCTGAGGGGGGTAGCAGAACTAAGGAAAAAAAAGGAAGTAACAGGTTAAAAGGAGATACTTAGGTAATTTCCATCTTTTTGTTATATGAAAAGCTTACACAGAGTGATCTCCAAGTACATGTATAACAAATGAACACAGTAATAATAAAAAGAAAAAAAAATACTTGCTTATTTACTGTGAGTACTCCCAAGACAGGACAATAGGGAAGACCGGAGTTTATGGAGACCAGAGTGAAAATGAAATTGGAAAAAAAATGGCTACAGCTAGGATAGCTTTTGAATGGTGCAAAGCAACAGAATGGAGTTATGGGGACAGAGATGAAGAAGAATAAATAGGAGATAGAAATGCAGAAGAAGAAAAAGAAATAGTGAGATAGAAATGCAGATGTGGGGTATCAGTGAAGAAAAGGGGCACACAAGAGGTATATTGGAATAAGAAAACTGAGGGGCTGTCAGAGGGGTATGGGCAAGGTATTTTTTTAAGAATACAAGGAAAGGTAAAGATAGGAATGAGGAGGAAAAGGTCAACAAAGCAGGTATACCCATAAAAAATGGTTTACCTTTATATCGTCGATCACACCATGATCGACTAGCCATGTAAACAACTCATTTAAGAGAAACAAAACCGCAAAAATTTTTAAATGTCGAAAATATGTCCAGTTTCGACATTTCCGGCCATGCCACAGCTCCACACCAGTGCTACCATGGGTCAAAAAGGGGCGAGGTTTTGCTGTCCACTTATGAGGAATTAGACGTTGGAGACGTTCACACTTCAGTATTCGTGGAAGCCATTTCGCCCATATTGGGATCGACGATGTAAAGGTAAACCTAAAAAAAAATCACAACACATGACAATGATTGGAAATAAACCATAAGGACAGGTAAGTTACACTGACAGCACACGGTACAACATGGGCAATGAAAAGTTGACAAACAGGGTAGGGATGCATACCAGCCATGGTGAAATGCAGAAATACGTATGTAGCTTTGCACTATTACATTATGACATGTTTCAAACTGTGTAGCAGTCACACCTGGGTGTGTATGACCAATGGCAGTAGAGTAATAAATCTGGATCACAATACACATTGGATATTGACTCCAATACCAAAGTAGTCTGTCAGCAGTGCAAGTGTAAGCCAAGCAACATCCCATTTGAACAAATGCAGCTCCTGGAATGCTGACGAATATCAAAAGAGGACAGAATAAAACCTCTGACCATGCATGTGAAAGGCAAACAGCCAAGCACAGTGCCAAACAGCAGTACTGAAGCAAAGCAGAAAACTGGCTGCTACATACACAAGTAGTTGTACACAACCCAAACAGATGTGTAATGGAATGTATACATCATACACATATGCCATGTCAAAGGCAACACACAGGTGTAGGTGTATAAGTATGACCTTCATTGGCTTAAAAGGAAATTATTTGAAAGTAATGTCAGTACACATACACACACCAATAGCATGTAATAAAAATATATGGTCATAAATCTATTATTAATGCCATATATCTAATATCAGGTTGTGCACATATTATAACAATGTACACTGTTTAATATGTAACACAAAAGTATAACAAGAACAAGGATGTATTGCAAGCAGTAGCAACTTGTGTGCATATGTCCTGCATCTGTATAATGGCCATAGAGGTGGTACAAGTTGACCTTGTAAGAAAACAACTACATGAAAATGAATGAGAATTCTAACAAAGGTGAACATATACTATACATATGTGCAAAATATGATATACATACAAAGGTGGAAGGGACTGCGGTGGTGGTGCTACGGTAGCATTGTCTCCTCACAGTAAGACGTTGTCCTGTTCGATTCTCAGCTAGAGTGTCTTTTGTGTGGCGACATGCGTGAATGGGCATACCTTAATTGAAGGTTGTGCATCAGGGCCGGCAACTCAGCATGTAAAAATCTACTGCCAATCATTAGCGGACCGGAGTTCTGCTGTGGTGACCCCTAACCGGGAAAAGCTGAAACACACAACAACAACAACAACAAAGGTGGAAGGGAGGTGGACAACATGGGCACACATCAAAGAAGACATGGCATCAAAGTTCCATAGCCAAACGAAAAAGCAGGATAATATGTAAGGTGACACATTGTAAATGCATGTATACACCACATAGGGTGTTGTTGAAGTCAAACCAAACTACATTGTAGCAAATAGACAATGTATGTCACATGGGCAGACTGTATTGATGATGTCAACAAAAATGGGCATATATAAATCACACGCAGTACTGTACAATCATATAATAGTAACAGGCATAAGTAAACAAGCTAAGAATTAGTATCACATATATACTGCCATGCCAATGTAAAACATGTGGAATAAACACCTGCATTTATATGTCACTGACTTTGGTTATAACTGAGCCAAGGACAGTCCTGTGAGCAACATTACAGCACATTCACATGATGTCAGTGACCACTCACAGTTCCAAGGTACAATGGTGTTTTTCTGTTGATCAGAATATATGCAGAGACATGTACATAGATCATTGCATATGTACACCATGTGCCAAAATGTGTGAATTTATGTGAATAAGAAATAGATGTGGAAATGTAATAAAGGCCAAAGAATGCATACTGTAATGTTACTGAATACATTATCATTACCACAGTGTATACATGAATGCTACATTGGCAATCTATGCATTCAATAAAAGACTGCCTTTATATAACAGATACATTTATAAGAAGCAACATGGTACCAGTATTGCCAACACATGCCACACACAACGCCAGTATGCCAGTGTGACAGCATGACAAGTGTCATCTAAAAGACAGGGGCAAAGACATGTCCTTCTGTCAACATACATGACATGGCGAACCACAACTCATACCCATACGACTGTGATATTTGTGGAATATGGGCAATGTATTTATGAGCTGCTGTCAGTATCCCACATGTACACTGGAATTGTTGCAGCAGTAGCAGTATGTTAACTGTCAAAACACATGGACAGCTAAATGTTGAATGAAAGTCTAATGAAATAATGTGTGTCCTGCACCCATTGGAACATAATGTTAAATGTCTCATGGCATCTGCAGTGTACATTTGGACATATATCACACAAGCATGGCAGCAAAATGCTAGGCCTGCTCAGGTGTGCATATATATTTCAGTCACAACAAAGCAAACCCCATGGTGGCAGCATTACATTAGTGGATCACACAGACAACACTTATGGTGCTGAGGGACTTGGCTGATGGAGATGAGCATCATGAATGATCTCCTGGACTATTTCCATGAATGATCCCAGCATAGCCCATGCCGTATCTTGGAAAAAAGTTCCCATCATCTCCCTCCTCTGTGTCCAAAAGACATCAGTCACCACCTCCTGGATCTGCTCCCAATAATCGTCTTGTGTGGGCATCATCTCCTCCAGGATGCAGCAAGGATGAGGGCATATGCAGGTCTAAAGTCCTTCTCATCATCCTCATCTCCATCATGGTCATCATCAGAGGACTCTGGCAGTGGACTGGCATGTGCGTGTCTCTGATGTCTGATGGGTGAGCATCCACAGGTCCCATGCTTTGACAAAGTGAATCACAATACAAGACATACCTGCTACTATATGACTATATAACATACCCACTGTGACACAATGAACAGGCAGAAAACAGTCAGTATGAAACATTAGAATAAGTTATGGCAATAGTCAACTGTACCACTACATGCAATGTATGACAGCAAACAAAACCATAACAATGAAAACAAAATGTCTATCAGGAACCACATTTCTGTGAAAAGCAAAGCTGACATTAAGCTGAAACTGATATGTACATCTCTGATCTAACAAACATTAAGTAACATCCCATTAACATCTGATGTCTGCATATGAGAATAAAGGTATAGCAGCATACATTGCAGGGGTCATTAAAACACATTCTCAGATGAAATGGCCTGAAATGATTACATAGGACAAGTATAACAAACAGAATTGCTGCTAGTGGATGGCTTATCATACACACAACACATTCCCTATGTCCTATTATCTATACTTATGTATTTTTTCAATACCAGACCATGTCAGGGCCACTGTATCCATCAGAGAATATAAGAAGTTTACTCAAGGCTATGCTATGGCATGCATAACACATAACACAGCTTACTAGTGACATTACCTGAGCACTTCTTTATCAGCCAGCATTATGCATGATAAGCATGCGCAAAGCCAGCACACATACATATCCTGACATTTGAAGAGAAGCACACATGACACTGTATCATATAACACTCACATGAGTATAACTTGTAAAACAACACTGTGAAAATGACAATATAACATTATTAGTGTGACTTGCACTATTTAATACTTGTGGCATATGTCTCAGTAAACTGGCAAGTGGGCTGTTTAAGAGAATGTAATTAGTTCCATGTTTCCTAACCTGTATGTGTACTCTAAACATTTATGTTGGTGTGTGAATGTCAAGTATAACCCAAGTGTCTGTGTATATAGTGAGTCATATAAACAACCACCAATTAATATATTGGCATACTGAAGATGCAGTGAGATGGCTATACAGTGGGAAATATAAAAAACATATGCAAAAAAGCTGAGCAAGACAACATGGCCATTGGCTGAGCCAACATCAATTTTTGGACTACAACACAATACACTAGTAATATCATACTTCTCAACTGTCCAGAGTTTCACAGAATGTCCAGACTTTTGCCTCGTATTTTTGGTGTGTCCCTCATAAAGTTTGTGGTTTTCTGGATTTTTGTGTCAAATCAGTGAGGACTGAATTCAGTAAATGATAACAGAAATTTGAGTTTTAGACTTCATATCCTTCAGAAAATATATGATAACACAAGATCTTTAATTCTAGCAACTTTTCTAAGATTATCAGAGCAATATTTAAAATTTGACCCTATTTCTGGGGCTTTGTCCCCCCATTATTCTTGGTTTTGTCCAGTTTTTTTTTTTTGTGCTAAAAGGTTGAGAGCTGTAATGTATAGTCATAAACACAGTGACAGCCTGTGAGACATGAAAAGATAGTATATGTCATGCAAACAGTTTGGTCTGTCTACAAATGTGTCAGTGCCCTACATACATTTATTAGCAGTCACTACCCTACAAAATGCAAACATCATGATGTTTTCTGATTATGTAACAGTTTAAAATGTTGATCAATGTTGATGCAACTGTGCTTTAAACGAACCATCAAAGGTGTTGTAGGCAGATACGATACCCCTGTTGAACTGAAGGGCATGCCAGACTGTCCATCAGTAGCAATGTGAACACTGACACAACAGACACTCATTTGTATGTGAATAGGATTTCACAAACTATGGCACAAATGGGATGCAAAAGCTGTATACACATAGCTGGTTTTACTTTCAGGTACATTTAACTCTTAGGTAGCTACAAATGTAATTTTGCACCTGTTTGAATTGCTCTGTTTGTATATGTTTCTCTTTTTATGGAGCTATGTTATCATTACTCCTTAAAAATGTATTATGTACTTAGTTTGATACAGTTATGGAAAATTATGTGTGATATGTAAAATATATGTGACTTACTGGAGGGTTGTGGGATTGACCTGTATGCATACAGGCAGGTATATCTGCATCAATAACAAGCAGTACATTCCCATATGCAGTCGTACAGACAGATTATACAGCACAAGTAAACAGTACATAAAGACATAACCACAGATTTCCATATGTATTGCTGGGGACTCAATACGCTCCATGGTATATTTATGGAAACCTATGGATTCCAGCATTATCCATATATTGCTATGTAGTATGTATTTCTAGTACTGTTATGGATATGTATTCATTGACTGTTAAAACATGTACTAAAACTATTGCCTCAATAAAAGAAGATCAGTGTTTATGTCTGCTTACCATGTACTCTGTGTGGTCTGCTTATGGATAAAGAGACTATCCATCTACCCTTTCTGTAAGTTGTTCAGCTGATAATTTTTATATATTCTCTGCTAATGTGGGTGGCATTCACTACTCAGTATTGATTGTGTTGATAAAAGCTCATCATGTATAACAGTTTATGTTAATATGACCGTTTTTTTACACAGATTGTCTATTTAGGTTCAAATTGCATTACAGCTACAGATATCACGTTTCTGTTTTACTCATATGTTATGTGTAGTATGTTAATGTGAACTGCATGCAAAGTGTGGTTTGCATGGTATAATGCTGTTATGTTTGGACCTCAGATACTGTGATATCCACTGCAACAGGCTCAAATCCCACAGACAGCCTCTACAGATATGACAATGTATGTTTTTGTTCCAAGTGCTATGTATTTGTGAATTGTTTTCACATTACCTATGGTTTTATATGTCACACTACTATATGGCACAGGGACTATTTCCTAGATTTTAGCATTGCGCAGGACTGCAGAAAAGTTAAATTGACATAAGCTGTCTACATAATCATCTCCACATGTGGGCCCCCACATCAATCTAATCATGTGCATATAACTGTCTTTCAACTGGCAAACAGATCTACACGTGACAATTTTTTCCCCCACAGGAAAATAATATTATACTAGATATTCTAAACCAACAGGGATGGATGTGCAGATGGAAGAATGAAGTCTGAATTGCCCTCACAAACATCATTAATGCAATGGGAGGTAACAGTAGATCCTGTGAGGACTGTCACCGATGTTACTCTGACATGATCCATCATGCAGCCAGTAGGGTACACTAGTATGAGAGTTCGAGGAATGCCACTAGTGGTGGCCTTCACTGACACCTCCTGATGAGATCACATAGTTTCTTGCATATGGTGAATGAGGAATAATGCATACCCAGTGGTGGGTAGAAGAAGGTGTTCCAGGCTGCACATATATGCATTAATTTGCATAACAGTGATGCATATAGTTTAACTCAGAATGTATTGCTAACACATGCATATTCCTATATTGTCATTTTTATGTTGCAGCAGCAGAATTGCATTGTGCACATGGGTCCCCACAGGGTGATGATGACCAATGTAAGTGTAATAACATGTGGTCATACAACTTCAGTACATACATAACAGTGTAACCAACCTGTGTAATGTTGTCTGCATTCATTTGCACAGGTCCATCTACTTCTGCACAACAGCAGGACATGACAGGTGAGTGTCTCCATATACTATTACTGTGACCATTACCTGTTATTGCCTCAGCCTTCTGTCATGCCAGTGCTGTTTACTGTCATATTGATATTTCCCTCACATTGTAAAATACAGGTACATATTCTGGGGAGATGAGCCACCTACAGACAGACCAGGGATGGTTCTCCAATGTGTTCATAGGGTGCAGCAATGTGTAGCAGACCTGTGTTGCATGAAATTAATGTTACTGTTTTTCTACACAAGGATATCTGGCTAACAGGTGCACCATATATCACATGAGTATCACTATAACCTGTTCCTGTGTTGTATATGTCATCATGCAACTATGCCGATGCCTGCATACATGACTGTTTGCTTTGTCTGTACTTCCCAATGCAGGATCCACATTACAACAGAAAAACTCACCACATCGGGAGGGTATCACTGGTATGTTATTATCTCTCTTTTATAAATATCATTGTTGTTGTTATTCCTGTTGTTCTCCTCCATTAATGCTGGGTCCTTCCACCCCTGCACAGTACAGCCACTATCAGCATCTCAGCTACAACCAACTGGTATGTGTCCGCATTACCTATTGTTTGTTTTTTCACTATTGGGATGGTACATGTTGGCAAATACGCGATTAAGAATGCTCTGCTTATGCCTTTGTTTCCCTACAAAAGTTGCATTTCATCCCTTGCCTCCAGCACCAGCTTCCCACGAGGACATGCCAGGAGTGGGTTATGCTTGTATTCCTCACATATGTTACATATGTTACATATGAAATATAATCAGCAACTCCCTGCTATATAGATTCTGTGGGGCATACATATACAATACCTGCTGGTAAGTCATTATTCTCTGTAACATTGTAGTGAAATAGATGTGGCATATCTCATTAACAGTATACAGCATGTGATATAAAGATGTTTCCTGACCCATGTCATCTCTCTCTTCTTTTAGCATGTCCACTGCCTCTATCCTCCATTAACCCATCCACTGATCCCAATGTGGGATCTGATGTGTCTCAGTATGGTAGCATGACCCCTGGCACACAGGATGCAGATTTGGTGATACACTCTGGCTCAGATGGTGACAGCCATGTGAATGAAACTGTAGCCTCAGATGTGGAGGAAAACTTGTCCAGCCATTCTGATTATGAGAGGACATCAGATGATGAAGGGGATGAGGCCTGCAGACCACAGTCCCATGTTGAGTCTGCTGGTGATGCTGGCATTTCCTACACCACATTGATACTGCCCATTGCAGTAGACATAGGTGTATAACTGGTGTGCATGAGCATGTGTCAGAGGGTACTAGAGAGCAGTACTACAGCAGTGCTGTGATATGAACAGGGTTCTGCATGCTCTGACTGTGCATAGCTTAGTGCTACATGGTAGAGTTAGGCTCCCACTCAGCAGACCAAGCCTTTCCCATTGAGCATCAATGTCTCTACTGCAATATGCACACACTTCTGTTGCTGGCCCATACAATGTGGGCCCAGCAGTCACGACCAGACAGTCAACTCGCAGTCATGCTCCTTCCCACAGTGTGTCTCCAGATGTTGGTGTCACTCCATCAGTCTCCTCAGTGGAGCAACCAGGGTCAAGGGTTTCCATATGTTGTACGGGAAGACAGGACCATAGTGTGAGCTGTCAGTGTGGGTGCCATAGACCGTGTTACAGTAACACTGACAGATGATCACCCTGTAGCAATAATGATTGCTGGATAGCCCAGTGACAATGTCATCTGTCTGTGGTTGTTGTGAAGTCTGACTCCATGGGAGTCTGACATTTTTACTAAATACACTTGACTCCATTTAGTACATTACACTTTCTGCATACTTTACATTGATATACATTGCTTGTGATATTGACAACAATTCTGTATTATGTCCTGCATTGGTTTCCTGTTTGCATCTTTTGATAGTGGACAGATAGGAATGAGTTTCATGGAGTTATGTCCTTTGCTGTCTGCCATACACACATGCACCACTATGAGTCTGTATGCGTACCTGTTGTCAGTTGTGGCCTGAAATGATGACCCATGTTGTGACAGATTTGTATATGTTCATACTGTTATATGTTAGAATTATGTTGTTATGTCTGATGCCCAGTGTGTACCACTACTAGGTAATTGCCATTAGATGCAATCTATGCTGCTTGGGAGGGCAACACCTGAACATCAATGTTTAGTGTGCGCACTTCTGTATGTGTGCCTTGTCATGACTCAAAGGTGTGTGTCAGACTCTGTCATGTTGCCTGGGTCTGGACTTGTGTTCACACCGTCCATCATCCATACCTGTTTCTTCTGCCCCCTGTGTCCTCCTACTACTCCTCTGATAGTTGCAGAATGTCATCTCTAAACATCTGGGGTTCTTGTGGTAATTCACACACACCTGCAGCTAGAAGACCACCACGTGTTGTTGTTAGCATATTATGTGGCATGGCAGACATAGTAATCATCTCTGCTGCCTTCTTAGGTGTGTATTTCAATGCACCCCAGATGTGTCCAGACATCTGAACTTAGCTGTCAGTACACCAAGGACACACTCTATTGTATTTCATGTTGTTTAGTGCACTGTATTGTAGGCCTCCTCTGCAAGGTTTGACAGTTCTCTGTACAGGGTCATTAGCCATGACTCAAGTGGATAACCACAGTCACCAGCTGTGGGTTGTGAACACATATGTTGTCACCATGGATAACATTGACAGGAATATCCTTAGCTTACATACTAGCTGTGTCACCATGGATAATATTGACAGGACTATCCTTGGCTTACATACTAGCTGTTTTCCTGTACTTACCCAGTATTAATCCCTCAGGTATGTCACCTTGCTTGAATGCAGCCCTTAGACCCCTTTCTCTCCATATGGCAACATCACGGACATGTCCAGGGTGTATGACCATGATGTTTGTTATGTTGTCATCTGCTGCACACACAATCAGACAATTCAGGAATGGTCACCATTTTGTGTTGATGTGTCTGCCTGCTTCTGGATGCATGTGGGTCTTAATAGAGTTGTGGGTGCAGTCTATTGCACCAGGTATATGTGAGATGTTGCAGGGTTATAGAACTAGTGCATAGCAGTTCTGCACTCCATGGGGGTAAACGGAAAGTGTGTGTATTCATCTACCTTGTTGCACACTGATGCTAAGAATTTTGATATGCTATGACTGGTGGCTGTCTGTGGCACTCCTACAGCATCTTCCATGTACCCTTGGAATGTTCCCAATGCAAGTATAGGTAGGCAAAAATACACTTTTATTTGAAAAGGTATGAAGTTGCCTCACAGTTCCGACACAAACATGTGCAGGTCACACATGTTGCACACAGCTTGCACCAGCTGTGTGGCTAGGCTGTACCCGTCAATGATTTCTTGATCTGAAAATTAGTTTAGTTGCAGCCTTGCTCTCTGTATAGCTGACTGCCTTCTAGGATGTACAGCTACATCCACCTCCATAGCTTTGCAGCACCACAGCCTGTTGCAGTTTATTTACTGCGGGTAGCATTTTTTTCAGTGTTGTTATGAATTCCCTAGGATTCCGTGAAAATAGCTTCTATTCCTTGCATTGCAGTATTGCATTCACCGAGGATTTCAAAAACAGAGTTGGCATCGCAGTTTGTCACTTTTAAGTTGTACTGGGTACACACAATATGTTTTGGATTCAGATAGGCATGCACAAAATCTGTAATTATCCTATGGTGAAATCACGTCCACAGCTCTTGTGCTGAAGAATTCTTTCAGCATGTTAGACTGTTCAAAACTATCTTTTGTAATCTAGCCCCTAGTATATAAATGGCATGGTTAAAGTAATGGAGGTTTGCTACCTCCTTGTTGTAAATGACTGGTTTGTAATCCTGAATCATGATATTGAAATACAAAATACCAAACATAAAGGATGTACACTTGCAAACTACTGAAAAATAAAACTCACAAAATAATTCTGAAATAAGAACCTGAAAATAAATACAGTAAAAGAACAGTAATGCACCTAGCCAGCCCTCCTGCTATTATACCACCTGTAACCTTGCACTTTAATATGGCCACTTTGAAGGTGCACCACTTTCTAAAGTAAATTATGCAGCATGCAAGAGTAAACAAGCGTTGTCTTCTCCCCAGAAAAACTCTGAAGTCTTGGAGAGGGAATCTTAAAGTAGCAGAAGAGTGAGGGTGCAGCCCCTAATATGGGGATGGAGATACTTTGCCCTTCCAAGTTAATGTTCTTTGTTGTTTTAGTTTAACTGTTCTGCTGATTTTAAGGTATTCAGAATATAAACTCGAAATGGACATGGATGGTAACAGCAATTATAAATTCCTCTTTATCTATGTTAAGAAGTTGAGGAACAATGTCCAACAATGGTCAGGATTGATGCAAAATGACATGACCATTTAGAACCCAAGGAGATCAATAATATTCTGGTTGAAGAATTTAGTACCAGTTTCACCCCACTCACCAGAGTAGCCCTAACACCATAATTCCACAATCCCTTATCATGACTGAGTCCTTTATGGAATAAGGCTTCACAGCCCTATATAAGTAATCTCATAACTCTGGATCCACATCAATTTGGCTTTGTTGAAATATGTCTTGCCTCATTAACTTTATAAACCTTTTTTGTAAAAGTACTTGAAACCTATGTCATGATGCATGTGACATATCTGGCCCTGATAAGGCATATAATATTATTCCCCATACAGAACTCATTGACCTCACCATAAAACCATAAATAGTGAGAGGCATAGCAAACTGGTTGAAGAATAAAATTAATGTAGTTTGGAGACGCCCTGAAAGCAAAAATATGTCTCTGGTGGAGCCACTCAGTCTTCCTTACTGGGTTCTCTACTACTTGCCATCTATTTTTCAGATCTACAAGCCAATATTCCAGTTCTCTGATTTACAAAATTAGCAGAAAATTGGAAACTAGGAGATGGTAATTGCACAGCCACCAATCAGCAAATATTCCAGGTAGGACTGGACTATGCAAATAATTGGTGCACAGACAATGGCTTTAAACTAAATGCAAAAAATGTAGTGTAGTTCTCTTTGGTAGAACAAATAATTCTTCATCATATTACATAGATGGCAAAACCCATAGAAAAGACAGTCTTTAGAGATCTAGGTACCTTTCTGGATGACTTTCTATCACTTAATTATCATGTTTCTATTGCTGTTAGAAAATCTTTTTACATCCAATAACCAAGGGCAACCCCTTTAGATCCAAAGAAGTCTTACTTCTCATCTGTCTCATAATTTAATATAATACTCCTCTGGTATCTACCATTGAACTATAACAAGCAAGGTGTGAGACCTCAGAAATTCCTTTGAAAAAAAATCAAAGTCTTCATTGTCTTAGTTATCTAGACCAATTAACTGACCTTTCTCATTTTTGTGTTTCTTATGGACTGTTCTGTGGTTATACATATTTGGCCATTTGTGTCAAGAAAAACAGAATTATTCTTCAGTGTCTGTGTCATCCACAATGAATACATCCTCATACATCCATATAAAGGGTCATTAATCTTTACCAATAAATAAACAGTGCCATTGACATGACAGATACTTACCCTTGTACTTCCTCTGCAAATTAAACAAACTAGCACCATTATTACAATACAGACCACCCATGGCAACTGGATGGGCATTCATACATTACCCTGGGGCTATTCTGAGAATCCCTCATCAAGGTAGACAGCATCTATTGATATTTCCTGTTCTGGTCTGCCTAAATATGGTCTGTAACTGGCATGAATGTACAAATGATTTGGGGATACAAAGGGCCTCATGATGGAGAACACAATGGATTAACAAAGGACATTGTGTGTTCAGATGGCTGTACTATAATTCATTGTTTATTTGGGTAGCCTAATAATGCTGCAATGAGGTAGTCAGCACAGACCATGTGGACTCTGTCAGGTAGCTAACAGTACCATACATGGATTAAGCATACATATTTGGAAGTTGAGACTATCTCAAATAATGATCCCTCATCTAAAAGACTGATAGCCCCAAAAAAGGCCCACAAAGAGTAACGTAAATCCATACTGAATGAAAACATGGATAGCAATGAACTTACAAATTTTTCATTAATAGGTCCAATCTTGTTATAATAATTATATACTGTACCGATCACATAACGTCAATAAAGGGGACCTTACAGAAGGTGTAGATTCATGTGTACTTGGGCAGATGGTTCTAAGACCTTACAGTGGAAAATTACACAGGACAAAGCAAGCATGAATGAGAAAGGAGAAAAATGGTAGTGCAATACTCACCATCAAAGATATAGCTCATAAGATTTTAAGGAAAAACAATATAAAACAGCAATGAAACTGACTGTATGCATAAAATACACACTGATGGTGTCATGGTGACTGTGAGGTTGATACAGTGATACTGGAGATGTGGAATGTTTTACATAAACAAGAGATACACTGGGATTCAGGTATTTTATAACTGTACAATAAAACATAATTCTAGTTCCACTTATTGCACTGTGCTTTAGAATTCCCTTATAGCGTATAGCATTGTTTTAATAGAAACAGCAGCACCATCCCTGCCAAATGTTGCATTAATCTGTGGAAAATTACACAGGCAGGCATGAATGAGAAAGGTGAAAATGGTCTTGCAAAAGTCACAGTCACAGATATATCTCATAAAAATGTAAGGAAAATTAATATAAAACAGACTGTATGCATAAAGTACAAAGTGATGGTTACTGTGGCGTTGATGGAGAGTGCTGAATGTTATACGTAAACAAGGGATACACTGTGACTCAAGCATTTTAAAACTGTACAATAAAACATCATTTTTTTTCAGCTTCCTGCACTATGTTTTATAATGTCCTCATAGCATTATAGCATTGTGATTCATAGAAACAACAGCACTATCCCTGCCAAGTGTTGAATTAATCCGAGAAAACATGGTTTGGAGAATTTGTTCTGCACCACTAGTGACAGCATTCCTACAGCTGTGCTGCCCAGACCATGGGCTTCAAAGTTCAGATAGGAGAAGCAGAAGAGAAACAAACTCAAAGGCTTTCCTAAGGCCTATGAAGACTACTGTAATCCTACCCTAGCTTCCATATTAGTATAAATGGTAACTCTTAGGGCAGTTGTGGGCAGTCAAGGTACTATGCTCATTCATAAAACTGCACCGTTGATGGTGAAAGCACCCTTCTTTCATTTTTTAATAAAGAAGCGTCAGTTTCTAAATAAGTTGTAAGTGGTTGATTTTATTATACATCAATAGACACATAAGACTATTATTTTAAATGAATTTTAATTGGAAGTTTTTATAAGTATTTTTTATATAATTCATAATTTTAGGACATATAAATTTTTGATATATGAATTAATGACATTGCACTGCCTATGTATTTCAATTAATGGATGCATTTACTACTATATACAACTGGGTTTATGAGCATGCAATTTTATACATTATAACTGTATTTATATTACATAACATAATGTCCCTGAAAATATGTATAGTAGAATACAGCATAGCTGTTGATATATGGTACTATACTTTATTATACATATTTATTTATTTATTATTTTTTTCACCCTCAGACCCTTTAGGCACCGTTGATTCATAATATATGTTCACAATATATGAACAGAATTGATTCAACAAGGAATGTACCTTATAATGGCAGCAATTCGTTCTATTGTATAGCAGTATTATATGACAGTTGACACTTTTAAAAGTACGTTTTTAAAACATTTTTAAAACATATTTTTAAAACATATGTTTAAATATTATGGATTGATATGTATTAATTAAATTAGCACTAGAGATGTTAATAATAAATTTATGTACAAGTAACATTCTTTTCATAAAAAGTAGAGATTTATTTCTTTAAATTATTATTTAGAAATGGTGCCAAAAAGAGTTTAAATAGTGATGATTAATTTAATTCATTGATTCTGATGACGTCCACAAGTTGGGTGGATGAAAGCGCTTGATCCATATTCTTGTAATAAGTTTTAGCATGGTTTTTAATGAATTTCTTGCTGTGAGCTGTGACTTTTATTAAAGGACGTATTATTCCTTCCGCTGTGTGCTGGTTCCTTCAGGACAAGTGGTTTTTATTTTGTTGTATTGTTATCACCATTTGGCTTCGGTATAAGTGGTTGATTACTATGACATCTCAAATGAGACTGGCTACAGTTTATGTGTTTTTTTCCCTGATGTTGAAGAGATTCAGCCAACTACATCACTGGCCATGAAGTATCAGTTTTCCTTATGGTTTAATGCTTTTCTTTAAGGGTGGGAGACATCTTATCTCTTAAGGCTGGAAAATTATTGCACATCACTACAAGGATCTGATATATATATATATAAATATATATATATATATATATATATATATATATATATATATATATATATATAAGCTAGAATATAGATAGAAAATGTTTAGATTTAAAAAAAGAAAAAAAGAAAAAGAAGAGAATTGCAATACATAACGGAATAACAAATATATATTTTCCCTCATCACAAGAATGCACCGGATCTTTGTCATTGGGAAGTCTCACTTCCATTAGTCAGCTAAGACAGCACTGGTCCTTGCTGATGGTGCACAGCTAGGCTTGGAGGTAATGAAATGAAAGGTCTGGTGGCAGGGGCAGTGAGGATTGTGCTGGGATCAGTTACTACCAGCAATTTTTCAGTTATAGCAGGAATTTGGGGAGTGTAGTACACTTGTGATTTGCTTGGGCATAATTAAGAAAAGAAGGATGATATCCTTAATAGTGAAGGATATGTTAAAGGTCAAAGACATGTAGGTAGGTGTTTGGATCATCTGATCTAAAATGTTAGGTCATTTGATCTGCTAAAGTACAATCTGCCCAGTTACCAGAGGTTCATATAAGATTACTAGGCTAACAGCTTAAGGGCCCTTACAAGCTTAGCCAATATAACCCAATTTTGTCCAATATATGGCCACTAAGGGCAGGAGGATGGCATGGATTTGTGCCTGTGCATTGAGTATCTTACAGATTGCTCCTGTCCATAAGGGATACAGGCACCACCCCAGGTGTGAATTTGTGAATCCCCATACATTGATCGAAATTGCATTTGAAGAGGACCAGGGAAGGGCTCTGCTTAGTGTGAACAGGAAGCCTGTTCCAAAGAAGGGTAATCTCTGAGACACATATCTGTCTCTCCAGCGTATTTAGTTTAAGTCACTGACTAAGTTTAGATCTTTAGATAGGTGGCCCTTATGGTGTTTGACTTGTGGATGTGTAGCAGCTCCATCACAGCTGGATTTGTGAGTGTCTTGTAGGTCAAGCACAGGTCACCCCTTAATAGTCGATAGAAGACAGAGAAAAGAGATCAGGCTTTTAGTCTATCTGCATAGTTCATGTTGTTTACATCCTTTATTTTCTTTTTCAGGAACCTCTGAGGTCACTCCATCTGCTGTAAGTGCCTAGTCAAGTACGTGCCAAATGGCACATTGTACTCGATTATTGGTCTAATGAGGGCTCGGTACAGCGGGCCTGTAATTTCCTTGGATCTGGATACAATGTCTTTACTTATATGTTATGCCACATAAAAGGATTTCCTCACCATTGTAGACACAAGGAGGTCAAAGTTCAGGCTACTATCTATCTGCGTACCATTGACAGAACCATGAGGTACATCAATCAGAAGGTTTCAAAAATTGCCACAAGATTAGGCTTGTTAGTCCTCAGTCAAGAGGCCCTCAAGGACATTAACACAGTGTGGTTCATATCAGATGGAGTGCACCTGTAGAACACAGGCATGAACCTGTTCAACTTACATATTGCCCTTTTGATGCAGGAACTGGTCACACAGGGCAGAGCATTGTGGGCACTGACCAAAGGAATGGGAGAGCATGGAACCATAACAGATAGGGTTCTTGGTAGTCAAAAGAGTGTGATGTATCCCTCCACCTCATCCTTCTTCCACTTTTTTCACTAAAATGTATTCTTTAACTTTGGGACTGGCCAGACTAGGTCCCAAACAGAGGGAGGCATCCCAGGCAACATGGTAGTAGACATATTGCCAAAGCTGTTGGGGAAAATATCAAGGTAAGAAAAACAGTAATGGTTATGTCTGACAAGGTGGAAGGCCAGGGTGTATGAGTTGCCTGTTACCTGGCTGACTGTTGCCTGGGGGTTGGTGACCCCTGGGCAGATTTAGGGGAAAACACACAATGGAACATTTAATGAACAAGAAGGATGCCCAGGAGTAGGAACAATGTTTTGACTATACTGTACTGGTGCAATACTGGTGTGAAAACAATCCTGTTATGTAAGTTGTAATATTGGCAAGGGCAAGCTGTAAATAAATTGGGGCCATGGTCAGTAGCATACCTAGGGTGGCCGAGAGGGACAACCACTCCAGATCAAAGTGCTGGGGGGGCACAAGCAGCCAAACCCAATCTCTAATTTAATAACATCTTTTGTAGTAAATCCATCGCCTCATCTCCTTCCTGTACATGTGAAGCACAGAGTCATATCACTTCAGATCTAGTATTGAAAACCACTGTACTAATATAAATGCTTTTCTGATAAATGACTCTATAATTAAGCACACAAATTCTGCACTTATTAGACTGGACAAAGAAAGGGTAATAGTGAACTATCCTTCAGGTACCAGGATCTCTGATATCACAAGGTCTCTAATGATTTTTTCACGTGACAGACATGACTACAATATGGCAGTGGTCCATGTGTCAGTGAATGACTTGGGGTACAATATCCTGAGGGACATGCAGAGAGAGACATATCAGAGCACTCCATGCATGTCACAAATAAAGGCAAGACAATGGTCCTGAGTAGGATGCTTCCTTTTTCTAGAATGATGCCAAAGTACAAAGAAAACATAACTGGCTTCAACAGTCAATTAAATAGTTGGTGTCATTCCAGTGGAAACCAGTATGTGTAAGTATGGGATGACATGCCTGACAGTCCAACTTCCTACACAATAATGGCCTGTACCTCGCATAATAGAGCTTTCCCATACTTTCTAAAGTGTTTGCTGCCTCATAGTGCCTTTTTTAAGTAAGTCCAGCTAACGGACATTCCAGTGTAGCAATTTTATAAAACCCAAACCTGGATCACATTAGGGTGGCTCTGCTCAGTGCCAGAAGTCTGAATAACAAATTACCCAATCTTGAGGCTCTACTTCATTTTGAACATACCTTTATTTGTGTAATTACTGATACATGGTTTAAATGAAAAAAAAAACATTGCCTCCATACGTGGGTTTTGCACATACCATGCCTTCAGCCTGCTGTCAAATGTGGAAGTGTCTCCATATTGGTTAAAGGCCATATCACCTCCACATAGATAATCAGAGACCCACAATTTGAACTCTTAAATCTCCAGATCATCCTAAAAAGTACAAACTATCAGCTTGTAGCCTAAACAACCCCCCCAAGTCCCCTAATAATCATGCAAAATATATAAATGCACTTGATGAACTCCCTATAAATGAGAACTCCATTATATTGGGAGACTTCAACTACCTTTCAATAAACTGGAGCACCTTTAATTCCAATATTAGGTGTGACAAAAAGTTCTTAGATGTAATTAATAGAAACTCCCTGGATCGGACAGTTAACAAACCTACTTGGGACATAATATTTTTGATATGGTCCTCCCAAATATAGCCTGTCCATACATTGTTTCTATGGTATCTTCTTCCCTGGTTAAATGGGACCATAAACTAACAACTTTCACATTCAAAATTACCAAATCCCCTATATATAATATCTCAGAATTGAATGATTTCAAATGTAACTAACCATCAAATTCTATGATGAGGTTTTAAAATTCCTTCATGGCAGCATCAGCTCTGATGATTACACAGTAGGTGATTTCAGGAAGGAGTTCCACTCCCCTGTACATAAATGTATACAGCTACCACTTCTAATCAGGACAAAATATAAAGGAAAATTCAAAAACAAACCTTCTTGGCTGTCCTCCAAAATAAA